>NW_024513654.1:9229550-9467400 GCF_017590135.1 Pyrgilauda ruficollis | reverse complement strand
CGTATCTTCCTGCGGCGGGGCGGCCGGCGGGGAGCCCGTGCCCGCCCCGGAGGGGCTGCCCCGCCCGGTCCGCGGGGCCCGGCGCAGGTGGGGCGGCTTGGGCCGGGCCGGGGGCGGCCATCGCCCCCGCGGGGCTCGACCGAGGGGCTGCCGGGCGATGGCAGCGACCGCCACCACAACAACAACAATAACAACAAAAAGAAAGGAGGAAGCTCCGTCTTACAGCCTCACCTCTCCTCCTCCCCGCGAGCTCTCGGTGCCGGGAGCTGGCACGGAGAAACTGAAGCGAACTGGCGTGTGTGTAGTGGCGGTGGCGCTCCGGGTAATGATTACCGGCGTGCGGGTAATGATTACCGCTGCCTCTGCCCGTGTCGGTGCGGTCCCCCACCCTCTCGCACAGGCGTGAGGCTCTTTTCCTGTTTCACCCGATGTATTTATTGTGGCAGCTCTGATGGAGCCACAGAGAGAGAACCTGGTTTCAAAAGTCGTCGCCTTCCTGTCTAGCCAGGTGATTTTCCCGGTATTTAAAACAGGTGTGACAGAGAAAAGCGGTGTGACAGCTTCCCGCGTATATTTGTGGCTGTAGAAGGCGTCTTCACCGAGTTGTTCGTGTCTTTCCCTAGGAAATGCTTCAAAAGCGGTAGTAACCTTAGTAAGGTGAACGGCCGCCTTGACTAAAATTGCGACTGGGCGTGAGCTACACAGCAATTCAGCAGAACTGAAGTTTGGTGAAACTGTGTTGCTGCTTCACTTGTCCATCCTACTTAGGAGCAGGTATGGACGTGGACTAAAACGTCACGGTGTGTGAGAAAACAATTGTGAAGTGCTGAAATAGTACTGGTAATCTTTAAGTTGTGTTTTTGAGATGGGACTGTGGAAGCATTGCGTTCTGCACATGTGCAGACTTTGAGGCAGAATACTAATGATCGAGGAGTTGTAATTGTGTGTATTGTCATTGCTGCAGTACTTGGTGGGGATTTTTTTGGCTATCGGAATAGAAGTTAAGATGGTTTTGGTAGTAAATTACCTTTAGGGTCTTAATTTTCTACTGTTTCTTGTTTGCATGTTTGACTTATATAAACGGTGTGTGTCCTCCTAAACGGTGTGTGTTTTTCTTTTTTTAATCACTAATCATTATGATATACTTCTGTTTATAAAATCAAGGGCTTAAAGTAGGTGGTGGTCAAATTAAATCACACTGATTTACAGCCATATTTCAGGCATATGTTGTATGGTGATCTTGATATAAACCTACTCTGGTTTTGGGGAAGATTTACAGTATCTTATGAATTTGTTATTACACTTCTGTGCATACATTTTAATTTTAGTAACACCCTTATCATCTTAATTCCCCTTGAAAGTTTTTGATTTCACTGTTTTGTTTTCTATGCAATTATTCTTTGCTCTGGATGAGTAAAATGGGAGATAATTTTACTAATTTGAAGCCATATTCCTTTAATTTTAGGCTGTTTGCTGGCCATCAGCATTTCTGTAGATGTGGCAAGGCAAAGCATGTATATTAGGCAAAACTAATTTTATATGCAACCTTGTAATACACAAAGATGATTCCAGACAAAGCTCTCCTTGTGTCCACAGCCTTCCTTTGAGGAATATGGAGGGATCCTCAAAGAGGATGCTGTCTTCTTCCACGTCCCTCTATCTGCTCTTTCTAGAAACAATCCCTAGCGTTTTTTGTTTGTGGTGATGAGCAGTTCTGGTTGTGAGTAGCTGCTGTTCCTGGTGTAGTTTTTTCCTTTCCAGCGTGGCATATCTGTAAGGCAGGAGGTGCTGGGAGGGGCGTTCCTTTGTTATGTTGACACTTAAGTGCACTGACGGGTGTATTCTCCTCCAGGAATTTTGTATGATTGAAGGGATTCCTTCAGACGAGGAATATTTTCTGTAGCTGTCTCCCTGCGCTGTTAGCCTATGCACAGAAATTAATTGCTCGTAAGATCACTGCTGTGCGTGTGCCTTTTAGGAAACCCTTGGATTGATTGTGACTTGGCTGTGGCTTTCTAGAAAAGCATGTTTCTGCTGGAGCAGCGTGTGTGTGGCAGTCCTGGCTTGTCACTGTGCGAGTCAGCAGCTGTGTCCAGCACCTGTGAAATAGGTGGATGTAGATGCTTGTGTGTGGGCACGGTGCTCATGCATGGTAATTGAATTAGGGCTGTCAAAGCATCTTCTGCATGTTTGAAATAAGGATCACATTCCGCGATCCCTTCTTGACAAGGCTGAGGAAGCACAGTAAATAACCAAGCTCTGTTTTGGGAAGGTTTAGTATGGTAGCAAGGAAATAAAACTGCCTTAAGAGACCTCAGTGGTTCCAAAATACCACAGTGGAGAATTTGGGTGGGTGCTAGGAAGGAGCCATGTCTCTCTAGGAGCAGATTCTCCTTCGTCTTTGAGGAAAGATGAAAGCTTCTGTGTGCAGGAGGGGAAGGCAGCGCTGTCCCTTCCCGTGTCCCACCACAGCCCCTGGGAAGGCTGTCCCTGGTGCCCAGCTTTCCCCTTCTCTCGCCAGCACCTGGGTTTGGGGTATCTGTGCTGTTCCTGGGCGCAGGAAAAGCGGGTGCCATGTCCTCATGTCCAGCCCGCCATACCCTCCCGTTCAGTGTGGCCAGTGGCATTTCCCACCCAGAACGCTTCGAGGCTCATTGCTTGTGATTTTATTTTTCAGTGGATGCTCTTTTAATTGAAGTGAGGCTTGCTTTTCGCTCTGTTGTCATAATACCTTGTATTTATTTTTACTGCATGCAACTGCACCTCAGAGAAGATATTTCTGCCTCTTGCTTTTTGGTGGGTTTGTGTGTGTGTGTGTGTTAGAGGGCTGGGGAGGTTACAGAACCAAAGATTAAAAAGCCAGTTACAACTGATGGTACAGATAAAAAGAACTCTCGTTTTCGCGGAAACTGTACTGGCTGACATAGTCTAGTCTGTTTGATACAGTGGTCTTGCTGTCTTACAAAACAGACCGGGCTGAAATGTAACAGGTTGTTATAATAAGCAAGGTAATGTTTGCTGTATTAGCCATTGACCTTAATTCGCTTGTTTTTGCTGCATTGCTTTGCCTTGACTCTGTTGCGAAATACACATCACGTACTATTATAAATCTGGGAGTTCTCCAACATCAAATTTGGTTCAATAAAGGCATTTTCAGGATATCCAGGTCTCTGGATGAAAAGGGAATTTTAATTACTAAGATTTTTTCCATCGTTAACCTCCAGGTAATATATCTTTTGTATAGAAATTATGGACAGTTTATAATTTCCTTAAAAAAAGTGAGTTTGTGCCCTGTGGTGATTTTAGACTGTTTTAAGATTGTCGCAGTTTAAGAGGTACTTTACCTTATTGCTCTACAAGAGAAATGAGAGAACAGAGCCCATCACATAATTGCAGACATGCTGACTGCTGTGAGGATGTATTAAGAGGCTGTGAATTGGTGTAGATAAATACTAGGATGCATGGTCAAAGAACTTTTTAAAACGATCTAGCTTGTCTGTGTATTTGGTTGTTTTAGTATTGTTTTACCATTAAGGTGTACATGTTGGAAAAAAAAGGTAAATACTTGAGTCTATTAGTTTGCTTTTTGCTTTCTCTACAAAAGCGTAGTCTGTTCTCAGAGTGGATGTGCATTAGATCCTGGTTTGCACGCCTGCCTCCCTTTCTGCCTCAACCAGTGCTGGAGAGCATTTTTTTTTTTTGCCACAGGAAAGTACGTCCCCGTTTTTTATTTACTGTTTTTGAGCCAAGTTGAAAGTTTGCTGCTGTGTGTTAGTGGTGGGGGGGTTTGCCGGGAGGAGCAGCCCTGGGGACCGAGTTGTGCTCCAGCCCAGCTGCTGTCTTGTGAGACATGAGGCTGGCGCTCGCATTAAGTTGGTCGTAGCTTGCTCTCACCTTTGCTGTGCTAATAATCATCTTTTCGTGCTTTTGTGCCCAAGGACGCTTCATATTCCAAGTGTGCACAAGAGGTGCGGTGCGATCCAGCAGGCAGTATTTCCATGGAGCCCTGTTGATCCCGTAGATATTGTATCCGGTTCAGTGGACCTGCCTACCCTGTGGTCGGAGGCTTTTTGTTATGCATGCATCCTAATTGTTCTTGCTGTCGGCATTGTGCGCTGACTGAAGGGGCTGTGCACCAATGCAAATAGCCTTTCTAATACCTTCCGCATTTGCATTATAATGGCTGCATAAATGTTGCAGCACATCTCAATTCACTCACTGCTTTGACTGCTCGGCTTTAAAATAGGTTCTTTCTGTAGCACAGATCTTGTTCGTGGTTGGTATCGCTTTGGAGAGGGTTTCTGAAGTGCATCCCTATTAAATAGTGAGGCTTGTTTGTGATGAGGTGCAATTTTAACTTAGCTATGTTCTAGTCTCCCACTCCTTTCAGCCCACAGGTTGATACATGCACTTGGAGGCAAAAAATTTTCAAGCTTTAGCAGTTTTTCACCAACTATTTCTAAACTCACTATATTTGGGGTTGCAAAACATGTTTGCTTGAGGTTTTGTTTTGCATTAATTCCAGAGATCCTATGGAGGTCTGTGAGAATATTTTCTACAAGAGGAATGTGAAACATTGTGTCACTGTTGTTTTGGTGCTGAAACATTTGTTGACTTATTGAAAGTGTCGATACAGGGATGTGACTGAAAGCAGACACGCTTTTTTGGGAGCTGGTGGCAGATTGCCATCACCTGTCTGTCAAAAGTTTGTTTTACGTAGTTGTTAAACAGAGCAGTGATTAGTATCACGTACTTGACTCTTAGTGATTAAAAGATGCACAGAGACCTTTTAGTTTCATCAGAGAATGCAGTTTTTCTTCTGGCTATAGACTTGTTATTAATGCAATGTGTTAAATTTTGGGAATGGTAGTACATGAAACTATTATTACTATTTTTTGGCTAATCTGCTTTAATCCTAGGGTTCACTCTGTTTTATGTGTTTTAGTGTATGAAGACTGCAGCAAGAAAGGTATGCTTAAATCAAATGTTAGGGTATTTTTAATGTATCTGATGTTAGTAGCTTGTCACTCTTCCACTTGTTTGCACATATTAAAGAAGTATGAGTAATTCAGGTTAAGGATATGCAGAATGAGCTTGTTGTAAGAATTAAAATTACAGAAACTGTTTTCTGAAACAGTAAGTGACAGTATTGTAGGAATCCTAAATTTACTTAGGGCTTCTATATGATGATGGATGATTCACTTATATATGAAGTATTCTGTGTAATGCTGCAAACAACATATGTGTTACTATAATACAGTACTTTTAACACTTATCCTGTCAAAAAATTGTGTCTATTAGAAGTTTAGAATAACTATAGTGATGGGCATGAAAATTAAAGATTAAATAATGTTATGTGAAAGCATAAAAATAATCTTGAAACCCCAATACCTGTGAGCACTAAGCTGTAGTGTATCTATACTTTGTGTACCAATAGGTTCGGATTTTAATTATCTATTAGATATTACAGATAATGTTGGTTTAGTACATCAAGAAATATGGCAAAACCACTTCAGGATTTGCAGTTGTATGTAGATCTGTATTTTCAGTGTCTCCATCCTAATAGGAATTAACATTAAATCAGAAATTGAAGAGTTTCATGAGAGTTTGAATGGTCAGAACAATCCATTGGTCTGGCATGTTGTCTTGACTGGGAAGAAAAGTAACTTTATTTATTACTTTTATGGAGAAATACCTGACTGGCAGCCAAAACAACCAGGGCCCGATATTTGTTTGTAGCTGAGGTACAGCAATGATTGTGGGGAGTCAGATTTCTCTCTTTTGCTTTTCCTTTCTCTTGCCTGTGCCTCAGCCATTTAAATCTTGGCAAATAGGGGATTTTGCTTTCTCTTTGTTACAAGGCTTCTGTCCTGTAACTGTAGCATGTGAATTGTCCAGTCTCCTACATAACAAGATTTCTGACTGTTGTAAATTTTTTTGATGCTGAAAGTTATAAACTGTTTTGTAATACACAGCATTAATCGTAGTTATTGAGAGTTGTCCTGGGAGGAAATACTCATGTTGTGTCAAAATGCTTAGAGCAAAAAAAAAAAAGCTCTTTTTTTACTATTTCTTAACTGTTGCATAGACTTTTCTTTTATAAACAAAAGAAAGCTACTCAGTGTGTCACAACTTAAAGCTTATATTGCACAGTAGTGAAGGTTGTAGTAAATCTATAGATAATTAGCTAAAACTCTGTGTACAGTGCAACTGCAGGTGCTGAGTAAAGTGCATTGTGCTATGGAAAGGTTCAGACTCTTAGCTTCAGTCTTCCTTTTTTGTTTGTGTTACACCGAATCTGGCATCATTCCATCCTCATTAAAAAAAAGAACACCTTGTAATCTCTCTCAATGCTTTTCTCCCAACTCAACTCCCCCCCAATCAACCTGCAGCTGTCCAAGGCAAAGAAAAAAATTGAGCAATCGTTATTCCCTTCATTAGATGAGAAGTTGTGTTTCTGAAATTGTGGTGTTGGAGTTTTGTGCTTTGTTATATTCCCCTTCCCCCTCTGCTGCAGAAAAGCAGAACTATGCATTTCTTTTAATTCCAAGGGATAACTGCACAGCCAGGAGTCTTTTGCAGATTGCTGCAAATACCAGCTCCTGTTTAGAAGCGTGTAGTTACAGGAGTCACTGTGTGTAGCGGAGAGAAAATGACTTCACTAGCAAACTGTATGTCTCCTGGAGGCATCAGGTGGCTTAATATGTAAACAACGGTCCACTGCAGTCAAAAATAGATCTTTATAAAAAGAAATAGTGCAAAAAAGTATCCTCCTAAACAAGGAAGTGAGTGGCTAACAGAGAATTCATCTCTGTAGTCCTCCAAAGTGCTGATCATAGCAGAATATGAAGGGTTTACCATGAAAACCCATTTTGCTGTTTCTTCTGATGTAGCACTTAAGAGTATATGACTTTTAAAAATGGTTCATGTAGAGAAATGACTGTACAATCAAAGGGTTTAAAGCCAAGAATATATAATATGCATAATTTGTAGTGATTTGCACAAATTTCTTATTGAAGGGATGTATGGGTTAAATGAAACCTCAGCTCAAATGTTCTTGTTAATATGTTAAATTGTGACAATTGCTTTTCGAGTAGTTCTTCAAATCTGATGGCTATTGTTCAGTACTTACAAAACCAAAAATATTACTTATTAAAGAGAACTTTATAATACTGGCAGGTGCATGAGCTTTCCTGAATTTAAAATTGTACATTTAATGAAAAAGGAAATTCGTGTTAGTAAACAGCACAAATGAAAATACCTGGGAGCTTGTTGTAGTGCAGCAGATTTTATTTTGGTAAGTCTGTTCATGTCTTTTGAACTCTGATGGTGTGCAGATGATCACAGATTTCAGGTAATCATATTTGTTTTTCACGGTGGGCTACATACTTGCTTTTTGGAATACTCAAAAAATTGTTTGGCAGCTTTCTTTATAGCATATTGTGTGTGGCAGGCCTAGCTAGGAGGGAACAAAAGTTTAAATATTATACCTATGAGATTTAATTCAGAATTTAAATGCAACAAGATGGATTTTTTTTCCCCTATGATTTCATCCATAAATTTACTTTCTATGTTTTAGGTCATCATTAGGGACATTTTTACAGTAGTAATTTCTCTTTTCTCTTCCCCATAAGAAGTCTTCAGATAAATCTTTGTAATTTTTTCTTGCATTTAGGCTATATCCTGTCTTGTCTTTTAAAACTTATCTCTTTGCAGGGCAGCTCTTTGGAGAAGCCCTAAGTCATACCCAGATATCGAGGTTTCAGTTACATGTTCTCACTGTAGTATCATGTTTTCTTCTTCTAAACTGAGATGCTGTTTATTGAACCAATTAGCTGCTGGGTACAAGCCAGAACTTTCTCCTGAAATCAGAATTAATGAATAAACAAATTCCTGTGGAAGGATTCCTGTTCTCACCGGGCGGTGACAGCTAACGTGTGACAAGGACACGGTTCGTGTCCCATCGCCTCAGTGCCCGTGTGTGTCTGGGTCTGTACTCAGCCCTGCCAAAATCCGTGGGGTAAACTTCTGAGTATGGATCACAACGTTCACATCACATATTTGATGGCATGTCTGTCTTGGGCTGTTTTTGAAACCATTCCAGCTCTTCTGTAGTCAGCAGATGGGATGCATACGCCTTCATTAACAAGCAGTTAACTCCGCTGGTAGGGCTGAATTTTCATCACGCTCCGGGTCTCTGGCTTGGCTCTTTCTGCATTCCAGCTCCCACTGTTTGTTCTGCTGTCTCCAAGATGAAATCGACAGGAGTGTTACATGCTCCTGCCCTCCTGTGGTAATGAAAACCCAAATGTTTTTGTCAAAATCAGGTTGTGTAAAAATAAAAGAGAGGGAGAGGAGAACAAGGAAGTAGTTTTTCTCTTCTGGAGCAGCTGCTCACATCTCAAGATGTGCATTTGCCTTTGGTGAGGTATTCTGCTTCAGAAGCCCTGGAAAAATCATAGTTATTTCTGAATTTGCGGTTGCAGTATCAAAAAGAACTTGTAGCCTTTTATAGTCTTGAATAAACTTTCTTGCCTTTATATGTGATGTGTATTATCCCTTTTGCATTAGAGAAATTAAAGCACAAATTACAGGGGAGGTTTTTACCAGCACCAATGGCAGTGGGATAGCTCTGCCTTCCCTCCTGTGAGCCAGTGGGAGCTGAAACCCAGTCCTGGACGTGGCTTGGAGACACCAAGCTCACCATGGCTGAGGAACAGAGGTGGACCCAGCCCCAAGTCCTCACTCCTCCCAGCCAAGTGAAGGTGGAGAAAGGCAAATGGGCACAAACCCATGGCTGCAGCGAGATCTTTGTTGACTGGAGGGACCACAGAGAGTAGTGTGTTGCATCTTTGAATGTACAGTGTGGTAACAAGTAGTCATGCGGCCTGAAAGGATCCTGAAATGGTTGTAATCTCTATGTGACCTCTTATTTCTTAATGGGCCTCTGTATTAATAATAGTAAAAGAAACTTCAAAACTCGTGGTGTATATAAACTATGGGCATACACCCTCAGTCTCTGTAGGCAAATCTTTGTGTTGTTCTCAACCTGTAAAGTCTTGGAATGAGAAATCTGTGTTTGTCACAGCTTTCAGTCCTGTGATTTTCAGTGTCTACTGAAACTGGTTTGTTTTGTTTTTTCCACTTAAACCTGCTTTATGTTAGCAGGGAGACTTTCACAGTTTGCATGCTGTTGGTTCTTTCGGCCAGCTTGCTGTCTGTCTTTCAGAAGTATTTAATATAAGCTGATCAGTTGTATACCATGGTAATCTAAAAGTATCCTTGAGAGCTGTTTCTACTGATTCTCGCATTGCTTTGTACTTTTACAACATGGTTTTTGCTCCCTCTTCATCTTTGAACTACATAATTAATAGTTGAAGTACCTTCTGACAAAAAGAAAAAAGGGTCCAGAATATTTTTTGTTTAATCTTGGCTGTAAATGTCTTATTTTGTGACACAGAAACAAGTTAATGCAAGGCACAAGGGTGTAGAGAGCATGAAAGCTACTCATTGCTACTGCTTGTCTGTATTCCCTTATCCTGAGGTAATGTGAGGTATCCTGCCTCCGTTCATCTTAATGCACACATTCAGGTATGTGTGCATGCCTGAACTTTTTCCAAGTCACTGGTGTGCTTCCATCATTGAATTAGTCTGTTTGCAAGACTAGAGGTATAAAGTTTTCTAATAGAAGTAGGGGGAGAGAGCGTGGAAAGTTTGTATGTGAGTGCCACTTTCAAATCGCCGTTTCTAAATAGAAATTAATAATGATTTGAACTTTCTCATGCACTTTTCCAGTGATAGAGCAGTGACTTGTATGTCATGTGAGCAAACAGTTCTGCTTGGGTTCTATGTGGCTGTAAAAGTTCATGGACTGAATTTCAAGTTTTCTAGGTACAGAGTGTAAAATTACTGCTGAGACTCCTTAAATCCCTTCCAAGAGAAAGTTTTCTTTCCTGTGTAAGCAGCTTTCTCAAGTAGTGGAGGGTGAGATCAGTAACAGCTCTGGATATATCTTAGTTATGATTTTTATGTAAATTCGGTGTTGTAGCGTGATTTATAACTAAATGAGGCTGGGAACTCAGGAACATACTTCAAGTGTGTGTATATATTCATCCCCTACAAATGTGCTGCTCTTCAGTTACCACAAGTAAATGGGCAGAACCTGATTAATAGAATACAATTACTTATGCTGAAAGTAATATTTTCACCAGTTTTTGACCACTTTTCAGGTAACTACTCCAAAATAAAGTTTTTGATGCATTACAGAGATGATTAGTCCAGAATCACAGCATTTAGGATTCATTTGGATTCTCATTTTCCTTGCTGCCAAAACTCTTAATTACCAGCTAGTGAGCACTAGCACAAGTTCTCTTGTCAGTCAGATGTGGGAGGCTGGTTGTATGGCCCTTTTTCTCACCTCCTCTTATCATGGACACTTTCCATCCAAGGCTACTGCTTGGTTTTGATTATTAGTATCATTATTAATGTGCAGCTTTTACCACTGCCTAATGCTTGCAGACAAATACAAATAAAATATCCTAACTTGAATAGCAGTGACAAATGAAAGCTTAAACAGGTGATCACAGAGCAGAGTAATTAGCCAGTGCAAAGGTCAAACTTTTCATTTGCCTTAAAGGGTCACTTGCCTTAAGGGTCACTTTTCAGTATGAGGTGCTCTCACATGCTGACAATAGTTATTATTATGCTATTATAACTGTGTATATATGTATATATATATACATATATATATATATATATATATATATATATATGCGCACATACATATACAGGTAGGGGGAAGAATTACTTTTTACTTTGTGAAGTTTACCAAAGTCACTTGTGGATCACTCCCAACTTTGTTTTGGTACTTCTGGTGGCAACTAGTGGTACTTGAATTAAGTAATGTGGCTCTTATGCAAACCTCCTAATATTTGAAACAGTATCTAGAAATAATAAATAACAAATAGAGAGCTCCTGATGATAATACAGATGAGGAGGAAATTTTAACTGGAACAGATGGTATTTTTTCAGCCTAATTTTGATTTTTACTGTGTTATCTCCCTTTTTTATTTAACATTCAGCCTTTTGTATCTCTATTAGAAACTTCATTTATTGTATATGCAGGCATGACTAATATGTTGGAGCATGCAGGGCAGCATGGCTTGGAAGCATTCCACAGGCCAGAACTGCCTTGCAGGGCAATGATTTGCTTCCTATTTCTAAAGGACAGGTGGAAGGGCTGTTTGGGCAATAAATACTTTGTCACTGAATTTTTTCTTAGATAGCACTTTGTAGTCCCATCTAGACATAATGGTAGCATGGCTAAAGGATGAAGGGCATAGACAATTTTCTCGCAGATTCCTACAGTTATGGTGTGTTTATAAATATGAGAAGAAGTGGACCCGTAGAAACATCCATTGAAGATACCACATTCTTCTGGAGAGAGATGAAGAGCTCCTGAATCAAAATAATAATTTATTGATAAATGCTAGAAGTAGGAACAAGATGGTGCTGTGTAAGATCATGCTGTAATGCAGCCCACAGTGATGAGTCTGAGTGTTGGCAGGGATCATCTGGTCTGGATTTACTGGTAGTGGTATTTGCTCTGCAAAATAAGCTAAAAGTTGGTTGTGAGAAAAATGAGCAGTGAAACACTATCATCTGCACAGATCTGATATGAGAAATTTAGGAGTTAGAGGACAGGACACAGTGTGTCAAAAAGAGAGGCTGTGGTTAAACCTTTTTCTCTCAGTCGTATTTCCAACTGGTAGTCCTCACAAACATGGATCAAATTTAGCCTTATAAAGCAAGAATCATTTAAAATGAAGATTTCCTTCTTTGCATCATGTCTGAATTTGATCCCCATAGGATGCTGATCTAAAATAAAGTGATTTAATATGTGTATTTGTTTTTAAAAAATTGTTAATTCCTGTTTGTAGCATTTAAGTGTGCTTCAATACTAAGCTAGTACTGACAGTTGTCAGACTAGTTATGCTACTCTGTAAGAATCACAGAAGCTTTTGGTTGGGTAGGAATTTGTGCAGTACACACTGATATTCAGCTCTTCAGATTGCAACTTCTCCACCTCCTGTTTGAAGAATCATTGTCAGAGAATGTAAGAAGTGGGGAGGAAGGAGGAGTTGTGGGGGAGAGAAGCTGCCCCTGTTTGCACAACCTTATGCTCAAGAATCACAGGAGCTGGGGGCTGGTGGGGAGGAGGTTTTCTCACACATGTGCTGATCCTTTGGCCCAGATAGGAATAAAATACTGCATGTATAAGGGAGGGGTGGAGCAAGGCTTGTGGTGGGATGGAGGAGTAGCTCTGGCATGTGCCTGGCTGGGAGGGTGGCACTGGCTGTGCCCTGTTGCAGAGCTCGCAGCAGTTCAGGTCCTGCTCCACACACCCTTCTGAGCCAGTTCTGATGTCCTGTCTGTCTGTCTGCCACTGCTGTTTGGTTATTCCTGTACATTGTCAGAGTTTCTTGCATGCTGTACCCAGTACTCCTGTCTCACTTCAGGTGCATGCTGGTGGTTTTCATCTCTTCTACCCATGCTGGTGTTTGCTCTCTGTTTCTCATCCTTTATGTATTCCTTATGAGTGTCATTCCTGTGATTTTTTTTCTTCCTTCCTCACTATTTTGAGAACGGTTGAATGAGAAAGAACCAAGCAGGTAGCAAGTATTAGTTAAAATTAGTTCATCAACTTCTTTGTTAAACTGATTTTATTTATTTGTTTTTAGAGTTTCAGTGTTTCTACAGTGTTTCAGTTTCTTATTCTTTCTGTTCAGGAGCTCTGTTCTCACATCCTCAGATATGTTCTTCATATTCTCATACTGTTCATATATATATAGTACCCCTGTTTTGAACATATTGTTGTGGAGCATACTGTCGTACTAAAATTTGTTCAGTCCTTCAAGTTAATTTGTGAGGCTGTGTATTTTTTCTGAGTGCTTTGAGCATATGTCTAATACTTCTTGGATTACACTTGGTTTGAAAAGGACTCAGTGTCTTTTAATCTGAGTTGGTTCTACCTGTGCATCTGAATGTCACTTAAGTGGTTGAAATACCCCTCTCCTGCCCTGTGCATTAGTGCAAAAATTAAGGCTCCATCACTTTGTTGAGCTGTTAGTTGGAGGTTGGGTCAGGGTCACTCTGCAAGGAGCTGAGAGCATCCTCTCCTCTGTGCAGGTCAGAGAGGAGCAGATGTGGGCAATCCCAATGCAGGGAATCACCTGTTCCCAGCTTGTGAAGTTCAGTGCAATCCTCTGGACCATTTATTCAACGGGAACAGATTCTGCAAGGCACAAATATCTGGAGACCAGCAGGCCTGGTGAGACACTCTTGTACCTGAGCTGCTGTAAAGACTGCATTTTAAATGTTCACAAACAGACAATTTCTTGCTGAATTATCTAGACATTTATGACATTTGTTTTCTGTCTCAAAGAAAGGCCAGTAAATTTTTTCCATGACATTTTTCAGGTTAGCACTGCTGCTGCTTTCTACTTCTGCAATACACAAGCCTTTCAAGTGTGCTAAGAGTCTATCACTAAGCTGATTTTTGACAAGCAGAAATCAAGGTTTTTGGTTTCACTGTTTCTAGGAAAATTGTAACTGAAGACATTTTGGTCTTTTTTTTTTTTTTTTTTTGGAAGAAAAGAAAAGGATGCCTCATCTGAACAGATTTTGAAGAATCTGCTTGGAAGGGATCATAGTGGCTTTCTTTTTACTTTTTTTTTCTTTTGAAGGAAAACATCTTGTTCCTGTGAAAGGACCCAATTTATAATGTGTTTTCCAGAATTGTTAGTATATGTGAAATAATCTTTTAATTGGGCTCAAAGTTATGAGCAGAATAGTGTTCAGTGCTGGGGCTGAGGGTGTTTTGTGCATCAGGCTCTGTGGCAGTGGGGGTGAGGATGAGGACAATTCATGGTAGGTCTGGACACGTCGTGGTTCTTAACAGGAAAGTGAACAGAGTTTTCTTTCTCATCCTTGTTTGTTTCACTTTTATCTGCTATCCTGGGAAAGAAAGCTCTGGGATCATCTTGGGAATCTCTAAGAATGTGGATGAACTTGCAATAAATTCAAATGCTGTAATTTTTGGGTTTTTTGTAATGCTAATGCATTCAATGTTGAGTGGGGAAGAAAAGATGTAAAAAGCTAAATAAAAACACTCCTAAGAAGTTATGAAAATTAAGTTTTCAATATAAAGCAATCAGAATTAGGTAGGTGTGAATGAGATGGCTTCCAGTGCTGTAGGTGACCATACTTGTCAGAGTGTGTTTAATACCTCTCCAATCACTGCATACTTTTGCCATCTCCAAGACCCCTTCTCCAGGCAGTGTGTAGGAGCAGGAGTGGTGTCTGTTGACTGATTATTTTCTCAGTATTTTTATGTCTGTAATACTCTCTTATGTAGAATTTCTTATCAGCTGCTTCTTGCCCATCACCTGTGCCTGCCAGCGTCCCATCCTTGTTCTTGCTCCACCTCCTGCCTCTTTCTCAGCTCGCTTGTGCTCCTGGCAGGAGCTTTTTCCTCTATGTGCCTGCTGTGACCCAGAGGAAGGTGGGGAGGACAGTAGAAGGGTGTCTCAGCTGAAAGCAAAGGCCTGTTTGGCCATTCTGGGTTTGACTTGCTCTGTGGGAATGTTTTGCGTGTTGGTGTTGAGGAGGTGAAGGAGGCTCAGGCTCTATGAAATACTCAGAGCTTTGTTGCCACACGAACTCCTTGTAGTTTTCTTACTAGACTGAGTGGCCAGGCGTGAATATGTGGTGAAATGCACTGTGGCACCAAACATTGTAATAGATTTGAAGTCCCTAGTCTAAACTAAAAATGCCATAGTTAAGAAATTGGTGTTAAGATTACCTTCAACTGGAACAAAGCCATGTGCTTTTACCAGCTGTTAGTCTTGCAAGCAGCTGAACCAAGTAAATTATCTTACCTTTTCCCTCTGTTCCTATGTTCCCTCAAGGCCCCTCTCTCCAACCCCAAAACAATCTAAAAAACCCTGAGGGCTGGCAGGCAGATGCTGTCAAATGTCAGCTTGAAGGAGTGAAATCTTGTACAGATCAACGTGTTTGAGGAAGCCTTTGCCACAGAGCCCTGGCTGTATGCAGGGCCACCTGAATCACCTCTGGAATGCATCTATTTGTTTCAATAATACTTCACTGCTTTCTGTCATTGTGTTTAATTCTGTTATGCTCGATGGGGGAAAGCAGCTGAAAGCTTTGAAAAAGGCTTGGGAGTCATTTTGGTCTTCACCACCTCCTCAGGGTGTATAATGAGCCTACATTTCCATGGTGCCATTAATTTGTGAAGTTCCCCAAGGTATTTCTGAGTTGCTTGGGCTTCTCCAGCTGTGGCTGAGCATCGTTTCAAGCAGTGGTGCAGGACCATGGAATCCATTGGAATGTGGTGCCCATTGGAATGTGGTAATCTGCTTAACCATGTGCAGTAATGCAGCATAAGAGGGTGAGGACAGGGAGGGAATAATGCAAAAGCCAGTTGAAACTGAGTGGGCAGAATGCAGTTAAGCTCAGAAATGTAGCAGTTAAAAATGAGACTCCAGCTGGAGTGGGCACACATAACACAGGGAAAATAGCATTTCTCTTTGACAGTTTCTAGTTCTTGCATCTGAGTATTTGGATGCCAGAAGTGGTCGGTCACATCACGTTTAGGCAAATGATTGCTGGAGAAAAGAGATGAGAATATTTTAACTTATATCTAGTTAGCTGAAACACAGCAATTTTTGTCCTCATATTATATATGTGTATATATATATATACATATGTATACACACACATATATTTATATATATTAACCTGATCTGAATCTGTTGCTTTCACCAGGTAAAATGAATTTATCTGAAAGAGTCAGATTACAAAACCAAGCAAAAAAACCTCACTGGAAAGAACACTGCTTGAGCGGTAATGGGGGAAGATGTGTAGATTTTTTTGACTTTTCCTTCAGTCTACATTTGTTTTGGTTTCCTGTAATATTTAAATACATAATGTAAAATTTTGGGAAAATATAGTGTCATAAAGAAACAACTCTAGCTGATCATTGTGCAGTTTTCAAATAAATTTTATTTCATTTAGTTGTAGTGAAGCAGAAATGTACACTTAGAGCAAATTTGATGCTGATTGTGGTTGTTATCTTTTCTTTGGAAAGAATGTTGATCTGTTCAAGGAGCTAGATATTTTCTAAGAACTGGTCAGATCCAAAATATGTTAATGATTTTAAAGGTGAGGAGATGTGTAATTGGAAACTTGTGGATAAAGTATTTTTTTGGACTTTGACAGGCACTTCTATATCTTCCAAACTCACAGCATTAGTTGAAAAGTAAATGTTACTGCAGATTTCCTTTTCAATGCATTAGTTATATTTAAACTCAGTGTTCAATAAAACAAATATGTCCAGGCTTTTGTCGTCTGAACTGAAGATCAAGAACTGCAAATAATTTTAGCTAAAAATAATAAAAAAATTGAAGAGAGGCCAGATATTGTTCAGTGCTGGGTTGCAATAATGTAGTTATTGTGGCTTTGTCTGCTAGAACATAAAAGGTAAAGAATCATCACTCCTTTTCAGGTACAAAATTGTGTTAACAACACATCTTAAGTCAAGGACCCCAAAAAAAATTTTTTTTTTTTTTTTTCTGTAGCATGGTGTTCCTCTGCAAAAGGATCCAGTGACATCCAGTCACTAATTATGGTCAGAAAATTTGAGGGACTGATAGTCATCCACACTGAACTTGGTGAAACAGTAATAATTATTACAGAAAAGTGTGTTGAAGAAGGTGAGCAAACTTACTGCATCAAATTCAGAGATAAATAAACAGAGAACTGCTGCAATAAACCAGATTTTTGGTAGATAATCCTGTGTTGCTGTTAGGGGCCAGGGTGGGATGCTAACCTAGATAGTAATTGTTTTTGTTTAGCTGTGATGGGGTTTTGTGTGTGCTTTGTCCCAATCTCTGTAGGATCAACACAACTTAATTTGTTGATAATATAGATAATTAGTAGATAATATGTTACTCTGCTGTTGCTTTGTGTGTTTATTTTCTCTCTTGCTTGTAATCCATGTTTAGTCTCCTTTTTAGTAGGTTTTGTTTTGATAAGTTGTTTTTATTGCTCAGAGGAAATGATGAATGAACAAAAAATATTTGATGCTGGTTTGTAGTTTGTATAATCACCTTTGGTGGGATCAATGCCATTTTCTGTCAAATTGGTAACAAAACAGTGTGTGGCAGGTTGCTTCCCTTGTTTGTAGGAGCTGTTGAGGGATCTGAGTAGTTGTGTCTGGGTGCTGTGTAGTGGTAATAGTGAAAGGTTGTTTTACATTGGAAATTAAGTTTTTGCTACGAGTGGGTGATCTTTATTCAAAGGAGGGTATTGGGTGGATTGGAAGCACTTGCTCTTGCAGGAGGTTGTATGCCACTATAGACAGAGAAGTTGTATGGTCACAATAACAAGAACTGGGTTTTCCTAGATTAATATATCCATTTAGAATGACCCTTTTAAGAGATATTAGAACCTGCACTAAATTCTGGAAATTTGTTTTATTTAGAAAGTTAGGATTTTCAAATTTCTTGTATTATGCAGGATTACACAGCCTGCTGATACAGTGAGTTGCCATGGAAATAGAGACATGCAGCTCAAAAGGTGTGTGCTGGGGGGCCACACATGCAGAAAGTACCTTTTTACATATTAAAATAAGCTGCTCCTTGGAGTTAGCACAATTCTTTGCTCTTGGAGTCTATTTCTACAAAAACATGCAGTGGTATTTTATAACTTGGCCAAAAAACTAGTAGGTTTTTTTCCCTGCAAAGCAGAAGAAGAGAGAGTGCTTCATAAAAATAATGTTGGAGCACATGGAATGATTCACAGTATGTATATTTTTGTACTTGCTAGGTGAGTTCAAAGGCAGGGCACAAAAGATTATTTCATCCTCCTAGGAACTTAAGGCGTAGGTGACTTTCTGTCTGCAAGTGTGGAGCCTTTTTGTCCTGACTGCTCTGGACTTTGGTATGTGACCTGCCACTTAGTGCAGGGAAAGGCTTCCAGAGAGCAGCAAAGCTGGTGACCAGTGGATGAAAAGATGGATTCCAAAGCTTCAAACCCAGCAGTGATGTCCATGTGCCTGCCCATTTGTCCTGAAAGGGCATGGTTGTGTCAGAAGCTGGGGTGGGATGTCCTGGGAGATCTGCCTGGTTCTGCAAGCACACAATGATCAACCTTGAAAACCTTTAAAAACTTACTTCCTTATTTATAGTTACTCCAGGTGTAACTGCACATAGGTTTAGAATTAGGTGCCTATAGTTACAGACGTGCTTGCAGATTTAAGACACCACAAGTGAAGCATAAGGAGGCCCTTAGAGGTGGTCTAAATGCAGTCGTTACCCCCTTGGACTGAGGTTTGCTCAGTCATTCCCTCCACCCCCAGGTTTTGCTGGAATGTGAAGCTAGCTTATGCCCGGCTGTTTGGCAGCCATGGAAGCAGCAAACAGTGGGGATGCTCTTGGCTGCAGTCCTGTGGCAGATGAAGATGTTCTGAAGGGCTTGGAGGGCTGTCAGAACCCAGGCCTCCTCCTTACCCAGCTCCACAGGCTGAGACTGTGCCTGCAGTGAACAAGCCGCTCCCTCAGCATGAGAGGGGATTAGGGTGAAAGCTGTGTCACATCCTGGGGTGTTGAAATCAGGCTGGATTGGTAGTCTGTGAACTACCATCTGCTGGCCATCCACTTAGAGGACTGAGATGAATTTAATGGTCAGCCTTTTCTATTGAACAAGCCAACCAGGGTAGCTGGCACCATGACAGTATTGCCCTGCTGCCATTGAGCACCCTGTCCTCTGGAATAACGGGTTTCTTCCCAAAGAGGAGAATCTGTCTAGCTGGCATATTTCAGGAGCACTGCTTTTGTTGAGAGAGATGAGGCTGGTTTTGATCTCTGGTGGAGTGATAGCTGGTTGTTCCCTTGCTGTCTCCATACCTCTGAGTGAGGTTTTGTGTTTAGAGGAGCTGTTCAACCACTGGTGACTGATTCAGCAGTTTGCTCCCAGCTGGTCTGTGGTGGCTGCAGTGGCAGAAGCTGAAATGCACTTACTCAGATGAAAACTCTGTAGTTTGAAGATGTTTGAAGCTAGCAAATTGTAGGAGAGAATGTGCTTTGTTTGCAAGTGACTCATTGGCTTAAGCTATTTGGGTTTCCAAATGAAAGTAGTGACTATAGTGGTTGAGGTTTTTTTGGGTTGCCTTTTTTTTTTTTTTTTTTTTTTTGCATATGTGGTATTGAAAATGGAAATTCATTGTAGCCACTTGGGCTAAGCTTTAAATTTAATCCGTTGCTTATTGATGTGTTCATCTTTGTGGTGTGAATATGAAATGTTTTTGATGTATCCCATGCTGCTCTAATTAAAAGGTAAATACTTTTAACAGGGTAGATTTTTTTTTTAGTGTGTGTGTGTTTGTGAAGAGGCGTTGCTGCAACTACCAGATAGCATTTGAACTCTGCCTTGTTGTTGACAGTCACTTAGGGCTGACTAATCAGAAATACCTGGATCTGAATTGCAATCTCAGAACATTTTATTTATTATGTAGTAGTAGAATAATTGTCTGCTTACTCCAGAGTGTGAAGTATGAGCTGATTCCTTATTTCTTTGACTTGTTTTGTATTCAGAATGATCCTCTGCTGTTATTTCAGTTGAAAAGCCCTAGCTGTGGTGGGGGTTAAGTTTAGTACAAACACAGAATGAAGAGAAAAATCATTCCTATTGTAATAAAAGGTTCTATATGTAGTAAAAAATTTTCTTTTAAAATGCAGGCCTGTATGTCTCTTGCTACATTACAGAAGTAAAATTCTGTTACAGTTGAGTGTAATGTGTTACACTTCGGTGAAAATGATGCCTTAGATATTACATGCTTAGAATATCAGAAATGTTTACGGTTTGAGGTGCCTGGTTTGGCTACTGAAGCGCAGAAGGGGAACCAGTAAAGGGTTAGGTGGAGCTGTAAAGTGACCATTTTGTAAGATGACGTGCCACGATGATTTTCCTTTGGCAGAGAAGAGTGCTGTTGGTTAGCCTCGTCACTGGAGAGGGAAATGTTTCAGCTGTGGGAGACTCTTTATTTCAGTTAACGATTTCTTCTTCAAACCATCTCTGAACTCACAGGAAACTTTCATATAATTACAAGTCACAAGACACTTGAACGCATCCTCTGGGATGTGAGGGACTGCTGGGAGTAATTCATGTGGGGAACGGCCTGTTCTGGGGAGTCCCACTGCTTTGCAGTAGTGGGTAGGAGACAGTTAAGGTTTTACAGCCTTGCTTGAATAGCAGTTGGCTGAAATCCTTTATCTCAAGCCTCATATTGTGTTAGATAGTGACCAGGAAACATTGGTATTTATATTGCCAAATTGCAGTGATTAGTGTAGTGCTATTCCTAGAACTGCAGAATGTTCCTACATTATCGCACTTTTAATAAAGCATTTATTGCATAAATGTTCTAGGTTGTATTGCTCAGAAAAACTGAAATCTCTTTTCAATTACTTGTACATATTTTTAAAAAATCATTAAAATTTACAAGGTAGATGTGTTCCTCTTTTCCAGATAGTAAGGAAGGTGATACAATTTAGGCTGAAGTTGCTTCTGTTTCTGAAGTTTCATCAGTTGCAGATGACAGAAAAAATGAAATACATCTGGTTTATGTTCACCAGACATCAGGAGGAGTGGATCAAAACTCTGAAGTTGGTTATTTATAGCTATTTAAAAATATTTTACTTAAAAAAAGTAATATTCGGAACAGGGAAGAGATTATTTTCCTTAACTTCTTTAAAAGTTTTTTTTCGCCTCACATACTGTGCCAATTAAGAGTCTTATTAATTTTTCCAAGTTCTCCAGGACATAATAGTTAAATGTTTTTATGTCAATTAATATTGACAGGAAGTCAGTTTGAACAGCATTGGAAAATGGAAGTAGTTGGCAGAACTAGCTAATTTCACTTAATTTCCTTTTGCTAAAAATATCTCTAAAAGAAGCTCTCCTTTTGAGATACAATGAATGCTTGTTTGACTGTGGTTTAGAATTGATGGTGACTCTTGTCCTTTAACTGAAAGGGCTTGAAAAATATGCATAACCTTTTGAAACATATTTAACTTCCTCTGTAGTATATTTTATTATACTAATGCCCACCAAAAGTTTACATATGTTTGACTTGATGTATGTGAGTACATCAGCTTGAATGATCTGCAGTAGAGATCATGTGAAGCATTGAACATTTAATGTCTTTCTAGGTACAATTGAAGTTGTTGCTAACCAAGACAGTGAACTGCGTGCAGATTATTTGGAGCACTTGCACTGCGGAGCTGCTTTCAGCAGCACTAATCTTCAGCAACCTTTCCTTTCTGAGGCTCTTTCTAAACCTCCTCCAGCTGCTGTGCACATAAGAAATGAAACAAATCTCTTGGTGGGTCCTAAATTTGATTAAATTGAAAGCTCAAGAGAGCAGCAGCCCTTTGAGTATTTAACGCTTCGGGGACTGGATGAGGAGCAGTAGCTGTTCTGGCACTCATGTCTCTTTTCTGTGTATTATTGGAATTCAGAAACTGTGTTAGTTCTTGATTCTTTGTGTTACTGTTTCATAATGGAAACCTTGTCAAGCCTTCCAGGCTCCCACCCTTTGGTCAGCTGTGTTTCTGCACTGGGAGTCATTGCATGTCCTATTACTGGCATTTTACAAGCGTGTAGATTATACATTGCTGAGAAGTAGTTTTAAATATAATCTGGTGAGGTTAGTAAACTTGAGGAGAGGTTAAATTAATGGATGGTGTAAAAGCCATGTGGAAATCTTAAGGATAGAACCAGTAAAGAACTTCTAGTGAAGAACTGGCTTGTGCTACTTTAGAAAACTCAACACTGCAGAAAATTTCCAAGTTAAAAACTGTTTTTGATTGCTGCTGCCAGCATTCACCCATGTTCCATTACAACAGAGTTGTCCAGACACAGGAAATGGAGGCAATTTTGGGCATCTTTTGGGGGGGAGACAGTCTCTTTTTTGGATATTACAGTGTTTGTAGTGCACTTGGTGATGCTGCAGCAGTAATGACTCAGGGTGAAGGACTGGAAGGCACCTCCTGTGGCAAGTTCTCTTTTGAGCATAGTTACTAAACAGCTGGATTTGCAGCTGGGATAGTGTCTTGTTCTCCTGAATATATTTAAATAGATTTTCTTTACCTTTAAAGAAAAGAATATATATAAATATATATAGAGAGAGAAGAGAGAGAGCAAAGTGTGCAGCTTTGTGTTCTCCATGTACATTTTTGTATTTGAAGGCAGTCATCCACAGCATGACCACCATTAAAAATGGTTACTTGAGCTTTGCTAAAATATGTTTGTATTTATAGTACTTGCTGATGGCTTAAATATGCAAAATGTTATTTATTTGATTTTGATTACAAGCTTTATAACTTGTGCAGAAGTTGGAATGCCAGGACAGTGACACAGTTCCTGTGGAGGTTTTAAGACTATTTAAGGTGGCTGGGAAACAGGGGACCTTTCTTCAGCAGTGGATACTTCATATCAAAGCTAAAAGGTGGACTAATATGGAGACATGAAATTATTGTTGCCATTGATTGTTTATTTTTCTTCCGCAAAGATACATTCAAAAACTTTTCCATGTTACATAGAATCATGAAGTTCTTGGGCATGTCATGTGTTTTGAATTGAAACATGAAGTAAAGCTACTTGCCATGATGGATGATGATTTTGTAAAAATGTAAATGGGTCTTTATAGGTTTGAGACATCTGTTCACTTATTAGGCTGCATTGTATTCATTGAGGGGGAAAATTCAAGATATGGTAAAGATATATTGTGTCCTACTCCCAAGAGAAATTCCTTCATAATTTTGCTTGTCTTGAAGCATAATATATTGTTCTGGGCTTTGGGCTGACTTTTTGATGGGTGTATTTTAAAAATCCTTGTGCTTGGTTCTTCAAAGCATGTGAAGCTGGTGAGAACATTCTGCTTTACATGAAAAGCAGAGACCTGCAGTTCAGAGCTGGTCAGAAGAAACATCTCAAGGCAAAAAGTTTGTGTATACTGAGCATATTAGATTTTACTGTAGATTGAACTGCGAGTCTCTTGTGCTGAAAGAATAAGCCTGTATGGTTTTCTTTGAAGAGGCAGGCAGTTAAAATTATAGCAGATATTTATTGGCTGGTTGGGCATTGAAGGAAGAGAGAATATTGATGTTGATGACCAGGAGGCTATTGTAAGAACTAGGTAAGACATAAGATGGTGACTGAAATGTAGTACTGAAGGCAGTATTATGTTTAAGAATTGTGATTTTTCTTCCTGCACATATACTAATTAGTACAGTTCTTGTACCACAGTGGGTTTTGTGAGCAATATGTGTAGTATTTTTGATTTAGCCTTTGGTTTTCCATTGACATTTGAACAGAAGGACAAATCATTAACCTGAGTTAGTGAGCACAGGCTTGATATAGAAACACTCAGTATGAAAGTTTTATATTTACCCTAACTTTGGCTTCTCTTCTTTATGTTCCAGAAATACTAATACGGAGCATTTGACCTGATCTCTACAGCTGAATCTCCTGATAGTAGGATTAGGAAAGAGTGCCTTCAGAACCAATATGTAGCAAATGGGTGTCACACCTCTGAAGCTCCCCCCTGGGTTCAACACTTGTGTGTTTTAAGGATCCTTGTTGCCTCAGCATTGAATTGTTCTTGTGGACTTCAGAAACAGATTTCATGCGGTGCTTGCTGAACGTTGAGTCACCATGAGTAGTAATCTAGGAAAAGAAAAGGACTGTAAAGAGAAGGATCCAAAAGTCCAATCGTCAAAAGAAAGGGAGAAGGAGGCAAAGGCCTCTGGAGGATTTGGGAAAGAGAGCAAAGAAAAGGAACCTAAGACCAAAGGGAAAGATGCCAAAGATGGAAAGAAGGACTCCAGTAGCACGCAGCCTGGGGTAGCTTTTTCAGTGGACAATACGATAAAAAGACCTAATCCTGCCACAGGTACTCGCAAAAAATCCAGCAATGCTGAGGTGATCAAAGAGCTAAATAAATGCCGGGAAGAGAATTCTATGCGCTTGGACTTGTCCAAGAGGTCTATACACTTGCTTCCATCAGCTGTCAAAGAGCTAACGCAGTTAACAGAACTTTATTTATACAGTAACAAACTGCAGTGCCTACCAGCAGAGGTGGGCTGTCTGGTGAACCTGGTGACGCTGGCTCTGAGTGAAAACTCACTCACAAGTTTGCCTGACTCTCTTGATAACTTGAAGAAGCTGCGCATGCTTGACCTGCGGCATAACAAACTGCGAGAAATCCCCTCGGTGGTGTACAGGCTAAGCTCCCTCGCCACGCTGTACCTACGCTTTAATCGTATAACTACTGTGGAAAAGGATATCAAAAACTTGTCAAAACTCACCATGCTTAGCATACGAGAGAACAAAATCAAGCAACTACCTGCTGAAATTGGTAAGTGATTATACTGACTGAAAGTGTGATGCTGTTTTTACGTTCACTGCAGTTCAGTTAATTATACATAAACTGTCACTTTTCCAACTGCACTTTATTTAAAACTACATAAAATTATGCTCTTGATTATACTGTTTCACTCTTAGCTTGAGAATAGTCAATACCTTGTATATATATTTTTTAAACAACAAAAACCCTTTTTCTTAATCTCTCATCTTAAAATCAGATGTATATTGTTTTCATCTTTGCTTTGTACTTTCACATATTGCGTCTTGAGAGCCCAGATGGTTTAAAAAAAAAACAAAAAGAGGCACAGGGGCATTTTTTATTTTAAGATTTTTTTATAAGTCACTTATGAACTGTTCCAAGTTATAAACACATTATGGGCATATTACAGAGGGGTGTGACCACAGTAATACAAGGTAGAATAGGTAGTTATTACCATGAGCAAGCTATTGGGTGCTGTAACAGTTAATAATCTAGGTTAATGATTTGTGCAAGTGTCTGCTTTTTATAAGTCATGAATATATTAATACATGGACTCTGATGTGACCAAATGTTGTACACATGGCTGATGATTGTTATGACTTTGTAATGACTAGTATTTGCTTTTCCAAACAAGGTTACAAAGGTTCAAAAGATGTTGAGCTAGTGTGAAAGTACGTTATTAATTTAAATCATTTATTACACAAAATGTGCTGGACTAGCTGTATATCAGAACTTCTGTGTTGTTCCTAATATGTTCTGCTTTGTGGAAAATATGTCTTTATAACACTGTTCACAAGCAATGTTTGAACAATGTGTGTGCCCTCTAAAAGTGTGATTCCGTTAATCAGTATTTTTTTTCCTCTATGTCACCAGTTTTTAAAATGCAAGTACAGTTTAGCCCTTTTAGGGAGTAGGGGAATATAAACTTCATGCAATTAAAAAACTGCTTTAAGTGTGAAGAAAAACCTTGTGAAAGCCCTTGTAACACTGTTAGTAATAACTCCCATGCCCTGTTTCCAAAAGCTGCTGTGGGACTTTCTCCGGTTGTCCAAGCCTGTGTGTGTGTGTTGCTACTGAAGTGGCCCCTGTGGTCACCAATTTTGCAAAGCTTGGGAAATGCTCTTGTTTGTATACCTGATAGCTCTTTCTCAAGCCAGCAATGTTTGCTCTTTATCTTGCACATTGACATGAAAGACACATAAGATAACATGTTTTTGATGGTGGGAATTCCTGGACATGCCTGAAACTGCTAATCCAGTTACCAGCAATGCCCAGTGCAGAGAGCTTTGTCCGTGGTAACAGGAGTGAAGAAATGCAGTGGTGATGCCAGCTCTTGGTCTGAGCCTTTGGCTCCCTGTGGCAGCTGCTGGGGATGGATTCTGCTGGAGCCACAGGAACACTTTTTGATAGGCAGAAATGAAATGGATAATGTGGTACATTTTCTGATCCACGTGATTTTTGAATTGTCATGAACATCTCAGCAACCCTTTGAATTTCCCCTGGGAGAATGAAGGAATTACAATTTTCAACTATTTTGACACTTCAATTTAAGTTCAACAGCCTTGTTGGATTTTTTACTGATCAACAAATGATACTAAGAAACCATGGGGCTGATGTTGACAGAAAACCCAGCATACTGCGTGTTTCTACATTCATTGAAGAAATTGTGGCCAATTTAGCTGGTTGAGCTTTTATACAATTGTCAGTATTTTACCTGGTTCTGTTTGTGGCTCAGTTATTAGTTAATCTAGCAAAGAGCCATCTTCTGAGGTTCAGCTGGGGATAGTGCTGTATAAATTTAAAGTAATACTAGTAGTGTGTGAAGAAAAAACTTCTGTGAGGTGTTAGATCCTAGTGTTTGATGTTATGCTTCAGAAACTTGTGTTTGATACTGCAGACATTGCTGCTGCTGAAACCTCTTTATTTCTTTTGTTTATTGAATATGGTTTACATGGAATCATGTAATGTCTGTATGTCTTTGTTCACAGTAGTCTTGAAAGAGATCAAGTGTAACTGCTTCATGGGAAAATTAGTAGGTACTTGTGTCATGGACATGTGACTTGTTTCTTTCTTTTGTATTTTTTATTGTCTTGATATGTGTACAGGCAGTGTTCTCAGTTCTCTATAAAACCCTAGCTTGAGAACATTAACTACTTTACTTCTGTCTTTGTATCCAGCAGTTAGTCCTGCCTTTATTTGAATTGTGATAATGCTCATGTGCCTTTTTACGGGTCAGCACCTCATTGTGGAAGGTCTTTAGAAGCACAGATGCAGGACAACTGTCACCCTTATGAAGAATTTTCAAAGGGAAATAATCTAGTTCAAGCATCATTTTTTATTCAAAGTAAATTTCTCAGACTAGGTTGCCTGAAATTGAATCAGGTGAAAAAAAAATTAATTGGTGTTTAAGTAACACAAATAATTTAAACTGCCCAGACACATAGTACAAGCATTTGAAAATCTTTTTCATCAGAGTAAAACCAAATAAGATAGTTTAACTTCTGTAATTGATTTCTGCTCACTTACTTTCATGTTACTTTTTTTGATTAAATATGAGTTGAAAACACAGCTGAAAAATTAAACTACTGAGAACTGTATTTCTGACTTTCTAATGGAATTTGTTTCTTTAAACACTTACTATTTCTCTACATTTCACATATGCACTTCAAAGAAACCCTTCCCTTTTAAGTCTCAATGCTTTTAATCCCTTGTATGTTTTATAACACAGTATCTAAATACCATAAACTAGCAAGCACTCATATTATCAGCTTGTAAATAACACAGAAATTTTTGTTGCTGCAGAATGGAAAGTAAAATGAAACCATTATCTTTTACAAAGCAATATCATGTGGAGCATTTCAAATTCTTTTTAAAAATGCCCCATTGTTCTAAGGCCTAAGGCTCACAATGGCATGCTAGTGTGCTTGTTCATATTTTTGAAAATTCAAAGCTTATGTAACCTGCTGACTTGTCCAGCGAGGAAGAGCCTTGCAGCAGTTAACTACAATGTGCTCATGTTGCTGATCTGGTGCACACTGAGCAAAGAACTCTTGGTTTTCTTTACTTTGTCTTTTGAAAGCAGATGTGCTACAAAAAGGTTGGTCTGGACAACAAGAAAATTAAAGATCCAGACTTCAGTTTGAAAAATATTGCTATTATTCTTACCCTGGTGTTACAGACTTGTGATGGCTTTCACTGTTACTAAACAAAATTCTTCAGTTTTGTATAAGAATAAATGGCTTTCCAACTTGAGGACCTTGTTACTTTAAAATAAAGGGTCACCTGATTTATAAGCAGTCATCCCATTACTTTTCTAGGAATCTTTATTCTTCAGCCTTATAAAATAAAGTTTATTTTCCTTCTAGTCTGACCAAAATAAATTGGATGTCAGACTTCTAAGTGTCCTGATAATTGAAACCCTTCTTCCAACACCTAGTATGTCTTTGAGTAGTTGATTTTTGTACCAGTGATGTTCCATTCTTAGATACAACACTTTCCCTCTGTTGCCTACGTTTGTTCTCAGGTGGTCCTGGAAACTGCTTTACAACTGACCTTTTTAAGGTGTTTGTTGTTTTGAGGAAAACCTGGAAGTGGTGAACCTCCCACCTGAGCTGCTGGGAAATAAGCTAAAGTTTGGTTCTGTTTTGGACTTTAAACTGTCTTTAGTAGCTAAACAACACAAACTTTAATTAGGTGACTACACCTGAGGAGAAGTTGCTTTGCATTTAAAACAAGTGTTTTAGTAAGAAAGAAGTGTTATTATTTATAGTTACTACACAGGTGTGTGTGTTTCTGGTCTTTCCTCCGCATTTAAAACAAGTGTTTTAGTAAGAAAGAAGAAGTGTTATTATCTATAGTTACTACACAGATGTGTGTGTTTCTGGTCTTCCCCCAGAATTAAGCACCTCTCATTCCATTGCATCCAGTTACTTTATTATAGGCAGATGTATACTAAATAATTTCTGCTTGTATTTATCAGACTTCTCTTCACACTTTTCTAGCAACATCTATATTGCTTTATACATTTTTAATGCAATTTGAAGTTATTTCAGTCGACTGAGTACCAAGCTGAGGTCTTGGTGTGCATTGTTGTATTCAAACAAATATGTTTATATTTGAAAATAAGATGTAAAAATACTTAAATACTTTGTTTTGGTTGGTTTTTTTTCATGTTTAGCCAAAAGCTCTGCAGGTGAATTAGTGGGACTTTTCATGAAATCAATGTGCTGATGTACAGCAGCTTCATGATACTGAAAATGGCAGGATCCACTCCCCTCCTGGCAGCTTCCCAGATGCTGTGCTTGTTGTCTGTTACTTTAGGTAGTTGAAATCGGCGTGGTTTCAGATCAGCCTGGAACTGGTGTGGGAGGAGGAGTGGGAAAGCATGGACTGGGACAGGGAGAGCAGGACCAGGACGGCGCTTGGCCGCACTGAGCTGTGTGATCACGGGGCTGGCTGCGGCTCCCTGCGCGCCTCTCCGGTAGCATTGCTCTTGTTGTGTGCGAGCGTGACAAGAGCACTGCAGGTGCTCTGGGGAAGGGTGGATTGCTGTCTGCAGAGAGCTGTTGAAAATGCAGCAAATTACATTTTCAGAATCTTTTTCTCCCTTTCCCGCTGCTTTCCATGTCTTGTACCACAAGACGTGGAAATAACCTGGTGTAGGTTGTTGGAATCCTTTAGCATGAGCTCAACTGCACCGTACTGAAACAATATTTTTATGTATAGTGGTGAGAATCCATTGATGAGAGCTACTTGATGGCAAAGCTACTCTGTTGTTCTTTCTTACAAATTGCATCCTACCTAACAGCGGTGATAAATTGTTTCAGAGTGCATCTTGCCCTGTGTCCTGGTTCTGACTCTAGCCCTAAGCAAACATGTAGCATAGAAACAGAGTAAGTTTTTATGTGATGCTTAACCTGACTCCTTGCCCACATCCAACTATTTTTGTATGAGGGATTTCCTGAGACTGATGCAGGTTCTTTCTTTAGTAATTTGTCAGTACCCTCTTCTTCCAAACACTTGGCTTTTTTTTTTTTTTTTTTTTTTAAACTCCTGTAAATGCCTTTCATCTTTAGTAAGGTCTGCAAGTTTGCTTTGAATGTTATTCCTGCCCATGAAAGTCACTGTCATGCAGATGTGTAGTATATATATATATACACACACAGACACATACATATATATACATACATACACACACACAAGCGCATCAAGTGCAAGGCAGAACTTACCTGTTCACCTGGCTGTTCAGTCTCTGGTGGCATCCATGAAATAAAACCTTAACAGAAAGGATTCTGTGTGAAAACTTGGCCAAAAGGCAATCTGGAGGGATAGTTGTGGGGATGAGTTCACAAGGTGGACACCAGCTTCATCTCCTTATCTGGTAAATTGTCCATTCCACTGAGATCAAAAAGTGGAAGATTAGAATGGAAGAATGTGAATGCTTTGGTGAGTCAGGCAGTCAGCATGAGAAGGATGAAAACCAGAGGAATTGTCTTGGGATGGGGCCAAGCAAATGTTTCAGTTTGCAGGCTGTTACTTAAGCAAGCCTTTTGCATTTCTTATATTTGGAGTTTTATTGCATTCTTCCGTGTTGTGTTGAAGGAATTGTTTTGCACAGTCAAGTTGATAATATTTTCTTTGCAAAGACAAGGTTGCATCTTATACCAGTTTTGAATATTTTTGTCGTGTTAGCACACACAACTCAATTAGCGATAATATTGTCAACGTGGTTGAAATTACATTTACATAGTTTCTGCAAGTTTCTTGAGACTCCAAATACTGTGTTTTCTGTCTGTGAATGCAACTCCTTTTCTGGGGAGAATCTGGTCAAGGCTGTTCTGCAAGGGAAATATTTTTAGAATGTAATTCGGGGAATCTGCCTACACCAGGCTAGGAATGTCTTTGAGACTGTCTTCTTCTCTTCCACCATCTACCCAATATTTAGATAATTTGTGGTTTCTTCACTGCTTTGAAACTCTTTTTCATAACACTTGCACCTGTTTTGTTTTCAGTGGTATAGACAGTGGACCAGATGTGTGCAGCCACATTAGTTCAAGTCTACTTACTCCATGCTGAATGTGGTGCCTCCTTATTAAATTACTTGTTAGTTGCAAAGCTATTCAGTGATGCTCTGAATTTCATTCCCCCCCCCCTTTTTTTTTTTAGCAGAGCTGATAATATAGAGAAATGTTTGTTTACATTATTTGTATCTAAGAACACCTTCTTGTGTTTCATCAATTTGAAGAAAAAAGAAAATTGTGTTTCTGGGCTTAATTGGTGTGGTAATGTCTGCAAACACTAGTTGAGAATACTTTTATGTGTTTTTATTTTAATGTTTTTTATCATGTTTTTCATGATAAAAGCATGAAGTTGTGAACAGGAGTGGAATAAATATAGGCATTGATGTATCTGTGTTGCTCTCTAGAAGTCAGAGATAATGACTGCTTATTTGATCCAGTTCTGGTGGTTTTCTTGAGCTGCAGGAAGAGTGTAGAACTCTTTTTGACCAACTTCAGCTTTAGTATCTGGGTTCTGATTCTTGTGAAAGCTCTAGTGGGGATGCAGTTTTGTGTTGTCAGCTAGTCAAATTCCTCCTGATTACAGTTTCTTCAGGCTGGCTTTAGGATAATGATAAAGTAGTCCTGCCTTTTTGATCTGCTTGCAGAGCTTACTGGGATGATGCTCCAAGTGTAATTCCAGTAGATACTGACAGCTTGTTAGAAGTCCAGAGGGTAGGGTTTTTTATTTTTTATTTTTTTTTAATCGACGCTGTGATTATTTTAACTGTTTGAATACTTTAGTAAGTACTGAACAGAGGGAAAAAATCACTTTCCTCAGGCTGCCCTTGCTAATGTAGCCTGGAAGGTGGTTAGCCTTTATTATTTGAGTGCTTGCTCCACACTGAAAATGGACAGGATCCAGATGTTACCCCAGGTTCAGCATCACCAGAACCCCCTGGTCCTTCCCTGCAGAGCTGTTTCTCACCTCCTGGTGCAAGGCTGTACATCTTTACAGGGTTATTCCCTGCTAGGTGCAAGACTTTGCCTTTGTCTTGGCACTCAAATGAGTTTCTGCTGTCCACCTCAAATCCTGCTTTGAGGCCTTGTTAAGACTTTTCTCTGCAGTTCGCATGTTTGGGATTTTGTTTGAACATGTTTTTAATTTTATTTGTATTTGTTGCTTTCCGTTGTAAGCAATAAATAATAAGTCTTTGCTGTTGTGTCTTGTTGAAACTTGTTTTGGAGCAGATTTTGAGTCTTTTCAGCTGAGGTTCTGTGGTTTTGAGTGGTTCCCACAACTAGATCCTGGTGTGCATTCTGCATATTGAGAATAATATTACTGTGCTTATTTCTTACTTATATGAGTATTTTAACTTTGGTAGTCAGTAAGTCACTCGTGACCATATTAAAATTGCATTCCTTCTCCTTGGTAACTCTTCTGTGTAAGTTAGAGTTGGGCAGTAATAATTCAGAATAGCTCTGGCTTCTTACCTCTTCTTTTGGCAGTTGGTAGTGCAGAACAAAGGACTCAGGCTGTCTGTCACAGTGATGTACTTGGATCTCATAGTGTTTCTCATAGAGAAACTCTAAAATTGGTTTTAATTTTTTTTTTTCTAGCAGCAGGAAAAGACTTTTTGTAGACTGAAAATTCTCTTTCCTTTTTTTTTTTCCTTTGCCAGCAGAGAACCAAGTGAAAGATGAGTAACTATGAAAGTTATGGTAACTGTTTGTAACTTGTTCCCAGCATTGCTTCTTTTGGATAATTAATACTTACAAATTAGCTTATAACCAATGTTCTGACGCACCAGCCTGAAGTCCCACTAATATTTGCATTCTCCTCTTCCTTCTACTTTCCAAAAGAGTCTTGATCCTCTTGCTGTGTCATCTGGCCTAGGATTTATCATGTTGTGAAGGATTTCATAATATTCAATCTGCTTAAGCATGGGCAGGCATGTCATTAATCCAGTGGAAAACAGGCTGCATTACAAATTGTGTTTGCCATCCAGGAGTGGTGCCCACCGACTGAATTAGTGATTGGAGACACTGAAGCCTCTTTGCTACTGACCTATATTCTCTCTCCAACTGTTAATTTGTGTGTACTTCAGTGTTTTTTGATGAAGCAGTATTTTGCGTTTCATATGGCCAATAAGAACTTCCAGAGTTTTGTAAGTCAGGGCATGTAACCTGGCCCTCTTGTCATAACAGGCTTTCAAAGTTGGCCATGAAAAATGGGACTATAATTCTGCCTCATTATGCTGAAAATATTAGTCATTTCATTGTGCTGGCTTTTTAAAAGCAGGTATATTAGCATTGTTTTGCTACAACATTTGTTCTTTGTGTATATGAGAACAACAGTGAGGTGATTGCTCACTCCACCTTTTTTAAGGATTGAGGTGAATACTTAGCTGTATTTTAACAAGTTTTTTATAAAATGGAAGATGGTTGCTAGTCTTCACAAACTATCTTCTTTGAAAAATTGTGTGTTTTTTTAGGGCCTTTAAAATACAAATTTTTAAAAACTACATGCTATGCTGTAACTGACTGTTTTGTGAAGGTTATTTATAGAGAAACTGTTTTATGTTTTTCAAATGAGCATTGCTCCTACTTTAAAATCTTTTATTGTCAAGCCAGCTAGTACGTGCAATTCCTGTCTGCTTTCTTGGCAGACTTTGAGCTTTAATTGCTTTTTTTTCCCTTTGCAATCACAATGCAATATAGTAAAAAAAGGCAAAAAACTTCTCCCTGCCAAAAAAATTAACTGCAAATCCTAGCACCCTCCTAGTTTATTTTTTAATTGTTGTGGGGGTGCTTATCCCTTCAATGCAGTTGCAAGTAGTCCATAGAGAATCCTTTATTCACTACTGTGAGCTTAGAACTTGTCTGTTTTGGACATTACTTGTGGCAAAAAGAAGTAGTTAATTTAACCTGTGGTTAATATTTCCCCTAAAGCAGTGCTTGTCTTATTGTAGTGATTATGGGTGTTTGAACAGTATTTTAGTGAAGTGATGCAGGAGTTGTCCACGTGATGGAAAGGAATGGGTTTTTCTTCAGGAAACTGCTTTCTGGTTAAGGCTGATTTTGATCTGCTGCGCATTTCTAGCTGACTTATTTCTATTAAATCAAGATAAAAACATGTTTCAGTAAATTGTAGGTAGTACACAAAAAAATTGTAAATGTTGATTCTTTTACTATGAATAAGATCATGAGCTCCTTACTCATTAGACATTTTTCTTTTTGTACTTGAACAAATCTTTGCTTTAGGAAATATATTTTTGGGGGCTTTTTTTTTTGATTGTGACATCTGCTTCTTACTCTGGCAAAGCAAAAATGCCAGATTTCAGCTGTATCTTGATGAAACTTATTTTCACTTTTTTTCTTTTTTTTTTTTTTTTTGAGAAGCATTTCCTCAGTACAACTGCCGCTGTTCAGACAATAAGGACACTTGGACTCACTGAAACATCAGCTCCTGGGAAGGGCATTGTGCAGATGGCCCCCAGTTCGGCCTCTTTGCGTTTGCAGATCATTGTCCGTGGTGTGCAGTGCTGCTGCCATGTGTTTGTGTGCTGAGTCCCGGCAGAGCTGCCGCTGTGAGCGGCGCCTGCACAGCGCGGCCACTCGCAGGGCGCTCGCTGCGCCTGGGCTGTGCCTGCTGCGCTGGGCTCGCCGTGCCCAGAGCCCGGGATGTGTTCAGCGGTGCTGGGCACACGAGCTGTGCTGCTGCTGTACTCAGCTCGGGGAGAGAGCTCCTCACCCAGGAAAACAGAGCTTAGAGAGAAGACAGGGCAGGTGGTGCTGGTTGGCCACTGGACATCACCAACATTGGCTTGTAAGGGACTGGACCCTTTTATTTCCTTATTGCTCTGTTTTCCTACACTTTCCCTTCTAAGCTACATATTCCCTAGCAACTCTTACCATCCCTGGTTGCTCTTTTACCTCACAGTAGCTGGTCAAGCCCCACAGGCTGTGGCAGCCGCAGTCTGCGAGGTGCTCTGAAGAGCCTTTCCATTTACTTGCTGTCTTGGGTCTCACACACTTGGCCACGCTGTATTTTTAGTATTTTAGTTCTCAGGCCACAGCTGAGAGAGCTCTGTGTGCCTTTGGCATGTGAAGATGTAAAAGCCATTTAGCTCAGTTGATTAGAGCATGGTGCTCATGACACCAAGGATGTGGGTTTGGTCTCCCTGTGGGCCATTCACTAAAGAGCTGGACTTGATGCTGAGTTTCTCAGTTAACCTCTTTGTGTGTACTGTTAGGGTTATGAAGTGATTCTGATACTTTCATTTTTATCTCAAATGGAGTGTTTAAGTTGATAGGCTGGGTTCATGCTCTTCTATCATCTGAGTCTCTGTCACATCACCCAAACGTTTTTCACCTTGTTAAGCATATTGAATGTAAGATTTTTTTGCCATGTGTCATGGAGAGCAACAGGAGAAATGTACCTTGAGTGATTTTTGTTGACTTACATGCTCTCTGTTGTATCTCAGTAATTCAACTTAAAGTTTTGAAAAAATTGCAGTGCCAACAGCATTTCATCTCCCCTCTCCTTCTACCCTTAGAGTGAGCAATAAACCCATTTTGATGAAATGCTGTCAAACTATAAGTACACTATAAGTGTCCAAGAACAAATTGTTTACTGAGCAATGTAAATTAAAAGCTGAATAATTCTATATCTCTTGAATTCCTTTCCTTAAGTCACTGTGGTTCATGATAGAGCTTTAACTTTTGATTTCTGCTCTAAAGTCTAAAATTTATTGGGCAGTCCTCAATGTGTTTTAACGTTCAGTATTTTTATCAAATGCTACCACTGTTGCTTTTTAAAATAATGCCTGCATCTTTGATGTGACAGTATTAAGTATGGCTATGCAAATTAAACTAAAGTGTTTGGTTGCCTGTAAATTTTTTAGAGGGACATAGGCATTACTTTTCGTTATTTTTCCTCCTCAGGATTAGGTAGTAAGATGTTTGTTTCAAACATTTAGCTTGCTGTTGTCAAAGATCTCAGCAGGTGCAAAAATGAAGTGCAGCACATGTTGCTGCAAAATCCCCAAGTATTTCTTTGACTTCAGCAGATGTAGAGTGGGAAGAGTCAAGTAAATGAGAGCTCGGCACGATGAAATGGAATTTATGCCATATTTCAAATTTGACATCATTGGTTAAGGCCTGAAGTGAAAACAAATGAAAACAGCAATCATGAAGTGAAAACTGCTGCCCCGAAGTGTGTGAAGGTTCTTGAGTTACCTCAGCAAAGTTTCGTGGAGCTCTATTTTTGTTTGTTTAAAGGGAGGGATGTTTTAAGTGTTCCTCAAGCTTTTCTTCCTCCTATTGCGTTCTACACTTTGCCCATTTTTTCCATGAATAATAAAGATACCATTGCCACAGACCATTAACTCTTGCTTAATTATTTCTTACATTTGCTTTTTTCTGCCTGGTAATGGCACTGACATGTGTGGGTTATGCAGTGCTGGATGTAGCACATTTGGCTGTTGCCTCTGGTTGCCTGGTCTGCACTCGATTGCTGATGTAAGAGAGGGGACACACACAGTGCTGGAGTAGCTGCTTGAGCACCAGCTTTACATTTCTATCTTCTTAGTTTCTACAAAAACATCCCATTTTGGGTTAATTAGTGCAGGAAATAAAATATGTTAACATATCAGTTATATGTTGACAATCTAAGAAAAACAGAATAATGAAGCTTTGAGGTTGACTTTTTTCCTGGCCTTTCACAATTGTTCTGTGATACATAGTGAGTATTGTGGCTACATGACGCCTGAACTCTAGACAGAGTCTGAATTCATATTATTTTGTGATTTATTAAATCACCAGTTGTGATTATCTGCTGACCTAATGAGTAGACACTCTACACGTCAGAACTTGCCCAGGATAATCCTGCAGGCCTGTGAGAAAATCCTTGTGTCAAAGATACAATGCTGAAGCTTAAAAATAGACATTTGCTCCTCAAAAGGAATTTGCTGCTCTTCCAAATTTGTTACTCACTGAGTCATGCTCTAATATACAAATGCAGTGACCTCATCTTTACTGGAGAGAGTAGAAGCTGTTCAAATCATATGCATTAATTTCACCATCAGATGCAAAAAATGTGAATATATACGACTGTATTCATGCACACAGTTTTTTCTTTTTTTCAAATCCAACAATCTTTTGCTCAGAACACAGTTGTTTGACATAAAAATAGGTGAAACTACTGTTCAGAGTTGTGCCTAGCTGTGCTTTTAAATTAATTTATAAGTGCCAGAAATGAAGCAGTTCTGTGTAAAGTGGCTCTAAACTCCAAGCAAGTCCAAACTTTTTGAATGCTTAACAGATAAGCCTTTTATCTCAGACTTTATTTGCTATAAGTCTGCTTGCATACACTTTATTTACGGTAAGTTGTCTTTTTTGTGATGACTGTCACAAGTGTTTATAATGTTTAAAAATAGCATTCAGTACTTTGGATTATCTAGGTTGTTAGCCATATAGTTTTTCTGCCTCCTAATTGTTGATTTTGTGCCTGAAAGTAATTAATGATATAAAAACAGATCTTAATTTCTCAAAATTTAATACAATTCATTTACTTAGTGATGTTTTAAACTTCTGATCAGCCTGAAACAAGTGTAAGATGCAAGTTTTGTACTTGTATTCCACAGCTTGAACTGTCAGAATAAAATCAGCCAATAAGTAACATTTCTTTGGAGAATCTATTAAAGCTTTATCTGAGCTTTTCAAAATTGTTGATCAGATTTTAGATCTGACTGATGAAATTATGTAATACCTGTAATACCTTATTTTATATGTATAACTTTATGGTAGCTGTAGCTTTTTTTCAGCTTATCTCAAAATCCGTCTGATTCTATTAATCTCTGTGTGGAGGTCATTGTTAAGAGCTGTACATTAAAGTCCTTTATGTTTTGGTTTTCCTGTGTGCTTTTAGGTGAGTTGTGTAACCTCATAACGCTGGATGTAGCGCACAATCAGCTTGAACATCTTCCAGAAGAGATTGGAAGCTGCACGCAGATCACCAACCTTGACTTGCAGCACAATGAGCTCCTGGACCTGCCAGAAACCATAGGTAGGTGAAGAGGCTGGAGAGGAGAAAATAAATCACTATTTCAAAATGTTCATTAAGGGGAACAAATTTAAGAATGAGTATTTGTTGGTGGCTATAGAATGACTAGTGTTCAGCTCAACACAGCTTCACACTTGAAATATAAAGCAAGATGTGCTTGTTACCTTAAATTTTGCCTTAAATAATTTAAGAATGAGAGTTACAGTGAAAAAAATCCAAATCCATTACTTCTAAATCTTAGGGTGTTCTATGGTTATAAGCAAATGTCTACTGCTTGTTTGTTCATTCTGTAATGTAACGGAGCATATAAAGAAATGAAAGGCTCACTTATAGTTGAAGTGCAGTACTTTGGCAGATAATTTTAACTTACTGCTTTGCCTAAAGAAAAATAAAGCTAAAATAATAAATGTTTTTAAATAATTATGTATATATTATGTTCTTTGATGGAACATCTGAAAAATCTCCCAAGTCCACAAGGTCATCATGCTCTTATGCAATAGAATACAAAGAGTTTGGAACTTATATTGGAATAATAGGCTAAGATATACACAGTCCTGGTTGGTTTCAGTATCTGATATGGGATAAAGCAACAAAATACGCCTTTTCCTATCTCATTAAATCAGTTTTAAACAGATGGCAGAAAAAGATGGCTGCTGTGATTTAAAAAGTCTAAAAGCAAGGCTATCATGATTGTAAGTTCTGTCACCAGAACATATTCAGAAGAATGAACATTATCAGTTTAATAGTATTCAGTGTTGAGTAGTTATTAATTTACTTTAATGCATGGTAAAGTGAGGAACCATTTAATGACACTCCAGCTTTTCTTCTAGCAGTAAATTGTTGAGGATGAAGTTACTGTGGCTTTTGGTTGAGAAAGTTTGACGTGAGCAGAGTTTACACTGATGATGTATCCACTGAACTAGACTTCCTTCCTGGACTGATATTTTTAAACTCTGGAGATCCCATTCCATCTGGAGTTTGCATCTAACTTACACCATTCATAAGTACAGCTTTTATTTTTGTTGCTATTTTGTAAATCTTGCTGAATGTTGTTTTACATAACACTTATGTGTAGTGTATGTGTCACATTTAGGGAGTGAGTTCCCTGGATAAACTGTTAATTATGAGAAAAATTCTCTAAGCAAGTGTGAGATTTCCATATTCAAGGCTTATAGACTAATGCTGTTAATTCCTGAGAAGAGTAGTAGTGTGATTTACCAAGTTGTTTAGTGCCTGGTAGTCACTGAACATCTCAAAGGACCAGAAAAATCTCACTTGTAATATGCTGCAAGACTGTACTTACAGGGAAAGTCTCTGGGTAGGAGAGGCACAAAGTTATTAGGCAGTTAAGTCACTTGTGATGGATAGGAAATTGCTCACACTGCAGTCAAGATAGTTTGGACTCACCTATTTCTTCAGAATGTTTCCGTAAGCTTAGGTGGTTTCTTTTGAGTCAGGTTCATACCTGTTTGAACTGGATTTCGATTTTCTCTGTTTAGTTTTTCCTTTGCATTGTCTTTATAATGTTTAGAAGTTGCTTGCTTTTGAATGTTGGTAGCTGTCTCTTTACAAGCTTATCTGAACTGAATATCAATGTTTCAGAGCTCAAGAAACCACCAAAGATAGCTGAATAATGGTAGGAGACAGGAGTGAGCCATCATGTTGTTAACCTTACTCTAGTTCAGTTTTGCTCCACTCTCTTGTAAACAGTAAGTTAAAAAAAAAGAAAGTATTTAAATGAGAACTTAAAATCAGAAATCCATGTTTGTGCCTCATGTGGTTCACAAATAGAATTTAACAGTGAAGGGGAAAGCTTCAGGTTCCATCTTAAATGATAATGATCAGCCTACATTTATGCGTGTTGCAGAAAAGGCAGCCGTAGCCAGTTCAGCAACATTGGGTTTATTTCTTAGTCATCGCAGTTTTGGTTCAACATATGAAAGCAAGTTGTGGCATGATTTTTAGATTACAGCTTGCTTTGTGGTTGGGATTGTTCAGCGAGAAGCTGAGTGCTGAGAAAAACCCAGCGAGTCAATGGCGCGTGGCCGCGTGCGCGCGGCTCGGGGCGGCCCTTGGGCCTCTCCAGCTCTCACTGCAGGCTCTGTCTCTGCCTGGTGCTTGCCACACTGCTTTTTCTTGCAACATTTCCACGCTTCCAGGTGTCAGGACGCTCACTGTATGAGTGCTGTTAATGGTTCTCAGTTCAGTCAAGCTCTGGGTTACAGGGCAGGGACAAAGCAGACTAAGCACATTTGCTCGTTTTAGGTGTTTGATGGTCTGTGAGCCCATGAGCCTCCTGTTATGGACCAGGCTTTCCATTACTGCCAGGTCTGTCCCCTCTTCCCCCACTGACACCCTTTTGATGGAGGCCTCATTTTTTTCTTGAGAAGGATGTTTTGTCATGCTGCTTTGAAAAACAAACAGCCCCCTTTGCTTTCTATTTCTCCTTCCCCTCCATCAAAAAACCTTAAAGTAGCTTCTGGACTATATAAACAAGCTTTGGTTTTACCACAGCAAGATTTCAGAATCTATCAAGCTTTAAAAAAAGCTTGTTTGGTAACTAACAGCATGTACTGAAATGTGCTGGAGCTGTGAGAAAGGGACATGAGGGTGATGTGCAGGGGAGTGGCAGGGAAGGGATTATGCATCAGCAGTGATTACAGAGGTTGCAGAGCCAATATACCCTCTCTATAAAAATATCAAGTTCTTCTCTCAACTAATGCTGTAGAAGCATGCTTTTGTGCAGTAACAAATGTCAATTTTAGATATTAGTTGTCAGGAAGTGATCTAATGCCTTGCTTTATAGATATTGGCTTAATACATTCATATCTGTATTTCTGTTGATTGAAAATTGTAAAGTACTTTTTATATTAGATCATTTCCTGTAAGAAAAATGAGCTTTGTGGAATGGCTTAGCACATTCCAAGAGTCTCAAGCCCAGAATCAAAATCATAGTGGGATCGTAGCTGTTCAGTGTTTTCATTGCAGATTGCACAGCCACCCCCCCCCCCCCCCCCCCCCCATGTTGTGACGGTTTTTTTTGCTTTTGGAGGGTGGTGGAATTGTTAGCTACCTTTATTTACACAGTGTCTTATCTCTGTATAGTTAGCTGGCACACTAATATATCCAAAAGTTATACAGAAGAAGGTGAACAACCTACCATTTATATTAAAATCATTAATTGAACTTCTGAGTCTGGTAACAAATTTTGGGTGGAGTAAATTGTTTCTTAGGATTACAAGATAGCTTAGATAATTTTGTCTGAAAATACCACATAGTGAGTGTTCTCTCTTTGAACTTTTAATTTTAGTATTCTCTACAAATGTGTTCACAATTTCATATGTAAAAGCATAGAAAAACTGATTTGAGAAAGAAATATAACAGAAACAGAGTTACAGCTTTTAATAATACTGGATTCTTCATCTGCTTTGTAATTTTCTAGTTTTGTGTGCTTACGTGTGCAATTTGATTATAGTAAAATGTGCCATATTCACAGGCATCTAAGGCAACAGAAATTTTAATAAGAAAAGGAATAGTCCGTTGTAAATGTTCCAAAATTATACTTTAAAATCACATAAAATTCTGTCAATGGACACATTTTCCAGTGTCTGATATAGCACTGTTAGTAAGAGATGGTTAGGAAAATGGGAAGTGTATTTACACCTCTGTACTACCCTCCTGCCCTTCTCTGTGGCATTGTAAGTCAGAAGCTGAAATCACAGTTTTCATGATGTTAAATACTATTTATTGATTGATTTTGCTGGTTGAAATTGTGATCCAAACCACGCTTCTAACCTGTTTAACCTCAGTGTACCTCTGAGAGCGCTGCTGTGCTCTTTAAACCTACAGCCGGTAAAACATGAAGTGCTGACCAGAACCAGAGGTATGCAATTGGTACGGCCCAGGTTATACAAAATTGTGGTTGAGAGCTTAAAGTCCCTAGAAGTAAAGATATTTCTGAAGAAATGTGAAACTGCTTTAAAATGGTATTTTAAATTTGGCAGGTTTAGCAAAAGCAGGAGTCTTGTTCTGAAACATCTGAGCACCTGCAGCTCCCTCAGTGATCAGGGGCAACGTTCAGATGTGACCGATGAGTTTGATGTGGTTAATTACTCACTGTTCTGATGAAGCAAAGTGTGGAGGCTTCTGCTCCAGCTTTCACAGCAACATTAATATTCTCAACCTTTAAGCACGACCTGGTGCTTTGGTCAATGAGCATTCTGTTTTGTGGCATCAAGAGAGCTTTGGGAGAGCTGATCAACATTCGGTGCTTTGTCTAAGGTTTTGTTCTTGGACCATGCTGTTAATTAAACTTCTTTAATTGGACTCTGCTAGTATTGGGCAATTGCAAAAGTCCAGCCTTTTCTTTATCTGATTGAAAGCAGTGGCTCCCACTCTAATTTTTGTATTACTGTAAACCCTGTCTAGTTCTTGTGGTGGTCTCATAAAGGAAAACTTCTGGTTCTTGTTGCCTTCAGTTCTAGACTTAGTAAATGTAAAGTAGCAAAATTGACTGGAAAATGTCAGGTGGGGGATAAATGGGAAGTGACTTGCTTGTTTTGTCCTCCAAGTTCAGAAGGGCGGGCATGAGGCTTTGAGGTGTCTCACAATAGTGAAGATCAGACAGTACTGTGTGTGATGGGCAGGGGACGTTTGGGTCTCAGTGTTTGCACGGGCTGATGCAGGTGCTAAAAGCTCAGGGTGTGACATGGCAGTTAGAAGAAAATCAAAACAGTTGGTTCTACATTTGGGAAGTCACTGTTGAATCTTCCCTCACTCTTCAGGAAATTTCAGGGTGTCCTTTTCCTTTTCCCTTTCTTTAGGTTCTTTTCCTGGTATCTGCTGTTGGACAGCATTCAACTGCAGGGGAAATGCAAAGTGAAACCCTGATCTCCCTAAAATAATTCTCACATTACTTAATTGGCTAAAATTGCTAAGATATATTCATGTGTTGTACATTTCTTATGTTTGCTTTATATAGTAGGGCAGACTTAAAAAATTAAACACACCTTTCACTTAGGAAAGGTTAATGTTTTTATCTCATTGCCAGTTAGGTATAAACTGTTCATACAATAAGATTTACATTCATATATATCTTTACTTTCCCAGAAAGGCTTTAAATAGTCATTTGAAAAGGGAAAAAAAAAAAGACAACCAATGAAAAATTAAATAAATTTCAGTTGCTTTGTCTTACTGTATACAGTGTGAATTGAGTAAAATGCAATGCTTTCATTGATAGCTCAAAATAAGGTCCAGCTGTTGTTTTTGTCTCTGTTGCAATGTGAAGTGTTTCGTATTTTTGTAACATTTTCAGCTAATTATAATTTCCATTTTATGTTTTAATTAATACATTTCCAATGTGAACCCAATATAGTTAAATACATACGTATTGCTTTCATTAAAGGTTAGGTTAGCTTCTAGTGGCTAATTAATTCTGAGTTTATTGATTCAATGTATTTATGAAATTTTTTTTCATTTTGTATTTTGGTTGGATGTTCATCCTAAGAGTAGAGTGGGGACAGTTTATTTTAGTGAATGCATGTACCTTCACACAGTAATTAGATGTGGAGACCAGTGTGTACGGATGTATTATAACTGCAGCTCAGCATTTTCAGAATGATTAGTATACTGCAGAAAGAAAAAGCCTATAATCTTATTTTCTTTATGGAAGGAGTTGGCACAAGGGAAGAGTGATTCAAAGGAACACATCAGAATTGAGACAAGTGGGTCTGTGAGTTACTTGCATTTTGATGAACACATATGAAATGAGTTTTAAGTTCAATTTTCATCTAGACAGTTCCAGAAACATGTGACTAAGAGTTTGTGCTCTCTAGCCTTATGCAGATGTTGTGTGCGGTGTGTATTGAGTACCTGAGCCTTTGTTGCTCAGGTTTTGCAAGTATCTTGTGTGCATCTTTCACACAGTCAGCAATGTTACAGTCTGAAATCAGATTGGAAAATAACTGACTGCCTGTGGTCACAATTTAGTGTTTTAATACTGATATGATGAGCGAAAACCTGTCTTTGGATGATACCGTTAGACTGAAAGTAGAGAGAGCTCTTTGCTCTCTTCAGATGGCATTTAAACTTGTAGAGGTGGTAGAGACTAATTTTAAATTAATGTTAAATAGTTTTCTAATAGATAACATCTTCATCAGAACTCCTAGATTTTGCAGAAGGAGGATAATGCACTTTGGTTTGAGCAGGGCAAAAAATGATGGACTTTGATAACTTGTGAATTTGATTTGGCCTCCTACACTGGCCTTCTTGGTATATCAGGAGGTATTGGTGGCTGAAAAGAAAAATTAAAATAGACTAAAAGTCACTTTACTGTTAAACCAGTAAAATTAAGTCAAAATTTGTATTGTGTTTAACTATACTTTTGTATTTGGAACAGAATAATTACATTTCATGCTTTGGCTTTGGTAGTTGGTAGCAATGTTCAGGAGAGATTCCCTTCTGTCCTGCAGTTCTGCTAAGAGTGGTTGCCCTCCCACCCCCATCACTTTCCTGTCCCCATTCCCATTCTTCTAGGGCATCAGCCTTTAGCCAGAGCATATTAAACATTAGGGATGTAGGGATTGTAGAAGGGATTTGTTGTCTCTCAGATGATGTTCGGTGACACGAGTTTAAATTTGTACAAACCTACAAGCTTGATTTAGGAAGAAGGTGCCCCCAGACTAGATGAATAATGGCTATAGGATTTTGTTCTTGTCTTCTCTGCAGCAAGATCACTGAGATGTCTTTTGGGGTGTCTTGTTGGACCAGTCACTTTGTGCTGTTGCTCTCTGCTTGTGGAGTGCAACTGCAGGTTAAACACTTTATCTGAAGCCTTTCATTTTACTCTACAGCTATCAGGGGAACCGGTTTGCTTTCTGATAAGAGATTAGATTAAACACACCAACAGCTCCTTTCACCTAAAAATCTGTTATACAGTTAAAAAGTTGTCACAGAGTTTGGCTGACATCTGGAAGTGCAAAGTGTGGTACAGGCATCTTCTGACTCAGGGCTATTTTAGACCAGGAGCCACTGTTGAAATATCTGAATGCAGTGTTTAATCTCTGTCCACAACTGCCTATCTCCAGCATGTCTGCTATCTCCCATACAATGTGAAATTTATTTCATATTATCATCTTTGTTATTCTCACTGCAAGATTAATATCATGTGGTGTATTAAATTTAATTAATGTATTTTTTTAAAGTGACATCACGTTTAATTTTTTAAAAAAAGTGTTATTAATTTTGGCTGTACTTCTTGCTTTCAGTTAGTTGAAAATGACACCTGGTATCTTTTGTATGCAAACCAGCAAATTTTTTTTGCTAGGAGAAGATCCCTCAGTGAATTAAGCACATGGCACTCTATGAAGTAACATGTGCCCATGTAAAACATGTTCTTTAGTAGGTGACTGCTCATTGTGTGCCAAGTTGAGTCAAATCTAAATCTAAGAATATTTATACAAGTTAGACCATCTGAAGTACTTAATAGTGCCATGTTGTTTGTAGCAGGTTCCTGCAATTTTCTATTGTGTGCTGAAGTTCACATATATTGTTGATAATGATCGTATGGGATTTTGATGTGCACAGCTCTTATAAGTTCAATTTGTGTTTTTAACATTATCTGTAGAAGTTTTGTGTAGTGAGCAGATTTTTAAATTGATCTGATGCTTTTGGTTTATTTAAAAGAAAGCAACTGATCCTGACATCAAATTAGCTTAATGAACTAAGTTTCACATTAATAATGACCTTTCATCTAAGGATAGGGAATTTGAAGGATTATTTTAACTAAGGGAGTGAAAGGAAGAGGTGTGGTAAATCTCAGAAGAAGAGAGCATTTATCACTCAGTTTAAAAAGCACTAGTAGGGCTTTGAATTAGGAATTTGTATTTCTTTGTATTATTCAACTTACCAGTTCCTTTTTCTCTTGATTTTGGAATACTTAAAAAAGAGATGTAGAGACCACTTCAAGTGGTCTTTCTAAAAAATATTGTTTTCTTAGCATAGTTTCCTGCTTTATTTTCTGTCTTCTCTCTTTTTTTGGAGGGGGGGGATTGGAAAACACCTGTTTTTCCTTTGATTAATATTTTTAAGTACCCTTAATAAAGAATTAATTTAAACCAGCTATTTCACATCCCTTTTATTGTATCAGTTTAATTTAATATTTCTGGATTTACATGCTTCCAAAGATTTTTAATTCATTTCTGTGTAAATGAAGCAGCTAATCCTGAGAGAGACATAAAGTCACTCCAGTGAAGGGATTATGAATTCCGTGCTTAGATTGCTTCAACCCTGAGAGCTGGCATCTGCTCATGGGTGTTAATACTGTGCTGGTGAGAAAATGGTCCTGAGACAAGGCATCTGTGAAACCTGAATCCTAAGAGTAACTGTTTTTGACAAAAGTTGAACTAAAGCAAGTGACTTTTCAGTGACTTGCTTAGGCCTGGTGTGAGTTTAGGGCTTAGTCAAGCTTTGCAATCTTATTTTTTAGAAGTAACAGTGAATAAGGCAATTGAGTTTACCGGGTTTTCATAACAGGCTCTCTAAGAAAACAAGTTGGAAGGCGTTTTGCTTGTTGCTTTTCCTGCTGGTATCTGCTTTTCTCTTGTGGTTATCAAACTGTCACGTACATGAACATCTAGTGCAGCGTTTTCTGAGTCATTACCTGCGAGGGGCTGGTTCAGAGCAGCTGCTGAGGTACGGCTTCAGTGACAAAAGTACAACTGCAAATGGTCCTGGTGACAGTCTGAGCTGATCATGATCAGTTGTTACCTTCTGTGCCTTATTCCTTAGACCTAACCTGAGAACCCATCAGCAGATACCTGGTGCTGTTCCATCTCCGAAAGCAGTAGCTGAGCTGGGAATGATGGAGATGAGTGCAAGCACCGTAAAGCAACTGTAAATATGGGTATCAGCTAGATAACCCTGAGCTCAGGGAGCTGTAAGTGGCATAATTTGACGGTTCAGTGCACCAGGTATGGTCTTGAGCATCTTGTGGCAGTTTCTGTGGTAAAACAGTTCATCACTTGGTTTTCATGTTAGCCAACTGGCCGCTGGATCATGGCGGCAAATGTTAACATTGTACTGGTGCATTCCTGTTAAAAAGAAAAGTTAACTTGGACACACTGGGCAGAGGGAAGAGCTGTATCCTGTTTTGTGAAAGTGTGTCTACAATGTGGCTTGTCCAGCATGCAAAGGTAAAAGCTATTAAGGGTTTCCCGCTCTGATACATTCACAATGAGGTGTGTGTATGCACTCCGAGGATGAAAAGATAGCTGAGCCTTATTGACAGAAGACTGAGAGGCTGTAAATGAATTCTGGTTTGAAATGAGAAGGTGGCTCATGTTGCCTGTATCAGCTGGGCTCAGGACAGTCCTTCCAAGAGCAGTGGGAGAGGTGCTACTGATGCATCTGCAGCTGAAATCTTACTGGTTTGTCCTCAGGAATAATTGTATTTAGTGCTGTGGTGTGTAAAACAATCATAAGGAATGTGTCTTCTATTATGCCTTTGTGTGTCTTTCCCATGGAGAAGATAACTAGTAAAGAAACAGTGATAAAGTTCTATTAAGAAATGCTACTTATGATAAGGAGAAATTACTGGGAGCTGCTATTTATGCCTCTTTTCTCCTCATGATAATGTCATGAGGATCGCCAACGTGTGTCATTCTCTTCTTTATGGTACATTTTGACTCTCTCTAGTGGCTGCCTTGTTTCATTTATCTGAAATGCCACATTGCTGGTAGGAAGAGAGCCATATACATACAGCCTGTGCTCACAATCTGGAACTGGCAGAGCAATGTTGTATTGCTAAGCAACAGTTGGCATCATGCTGTCTACGTTCCCTGCTGCCTGAAAAATCCAGATCAGCATCTAGCGCATGTTTTAGGTAGTGAAAAGAATAGTAGGTTTATATCTTATTTTGTGTGAAGTTTGTTGTTCATTCTTTAGTAAAATGTTAAATAGCAATTCAGAGAAATACAGTCAGGGTGTGTTTTGTTCATCCCTAGGATAGCAAATCCCAGTGATCTTGGAGCCTTGCAATAGAATGTTTTCTGTGTGAAGTAAGGCCAGTTTTTTATTCAGCCAGCAAAGCCTGATCTCACAAATACAGCATGAAATAGCTAAGTTATGTACACATCTGTGTCTTTATACTAATGGACTGTAGGATCAGAACAGGTCTCAATTATTCTCTTGTGTGTATATGCATTGCCAGATTTAACAGGAAAACATGAAAATTTGTGCATTGGAGTGCAGTATTGATAGACTTGGATTTTAAATGCCTTTTTCTGATTAAGTAAAGACTTTCTTTGCTGCTTCTATAAAACTTAATTTTATACTTGTTTAGAATTCAGCACTTTAAAAACTAGAACTCAAAATCCCAATTGAATATACTACTAGTTAAGCAGTGGTGTGTAGCTACCTGTTGTGACTTTTGTTTAGTTGTTGATGGTACTAAGAAAAATTTGTTGCTGAGCTTGTCAGATAATTATCACATATGCACTTGAAGACTCATCCTCTTTTTTTCTCGATTTGGAAGATGTAGATGATTTTTGTTCTATATTAAGGGGTTTGTGGGGTTTGAATTTTTTTCAGTTGCAGTTTTATGGAGGAGCTAACGTTTTTTGTTTTCTGCTATTTTTTTGGAGCTTTTTTTTTGTTTCTTTACTTTCACTGCTCTTGTGACTTCTCTGTTTTAGAAACGACTGCAAAATCATACTATATTCTTTCTAGTTTCAAGTTTTTATTATCTATGCTCCCAACTATTTGGTGATGTTGGGACATTTATTTCGACCAGATTCAGGAAAGAGATATTTTCTTGCTTGCTTTGTTGAAAGTTTTTCTCTGTCTAGCACACATACTCTACATTTACTTCTTCCTTCACTGTGCTCCAGTTTGTATAAGGTTTTTGTATAAGTGGACATGCATAGACACTAATACATCGTCCATGTAATGAGCAGTTAGACTGTACATATTAAGACCCTTTCATCTTTTAAAATTACTTCTGGTTATTGATTCTACTATTTGTTAAATTCTGTGTTTCCTTTCTAATATGTTTGTCTGGTATTTCAATTTGCAGAACAAAGGTATTGTGCCATGGATGGTTGTAAAAGAGAGTGTAAATCAGCAAATGTTTTGCAAGGAACTGATTGTGTGCATTAATTGTGTGTTCGCAAACTCCCCTGGTGTGAAGTCCACACCTGCACAGACACCTTTTCTGATTGTAGGGATGAGCCAGAGGTCAAGTTTCTTTGTACAATTTGGCAGTTGGCTTTTCAGTGAAGTTCAAGGCCTTGCTACCTGCAGGAGAGGCTAAATGCCCCAGCACCTTGTAGTTCAACAACATCCTTGAGCAGTTGGTTTTGGTCTTTAGTACTTGTTAGATGGCAAAGGTTGGAGCTAAAGGCAGCTTCAAATAGGAAATTTTCAAGTTGCAAGTTTCTCAAGATTTTTATTCCCTGACAGAAAGAATATCAACTGGGACCATCAGCCTAGCAATATTCAGAAATATTTTTAAATTAACTACTGTCCAGATTTTTGTAGACTTCCTCCAGACTTTTCCTTCAGTATCACTCATAAACTTGGAAATTCTGGGGTTTTTCCTATCACCAATTAAAGGTTTTCTTGCTGTTGGAGGATGGTAAAGCTGTGAGGGTTTTTTTCCCTGCAGAGGAAATTGTTTTGCCAGGGCCTGAATAGTATGATGCATGCCCACTTCTGGTAATATGATTCATGACATTGAATATACTGCCTGTAATTTTAAAAAGTCATTTTGGGACATCTGGAAAAATGATAGTATATTTTGTTGATAGAAAGATCAGGATAGAAGGACTTTTACAATAGGACAATAAGCTTTGCTTGCTTATCATATTATGCAGAACTTCAGAATAATATTTAATATGCACAATCTACTTCTGCATGGTTGACTTCAGCATTGGAAATATATGTATCTCCTGTTTTGGGATGATAGCTCCATTTCACCATTTGAAAATCTGAAGTATAGGGTGAGAGACAACAGAAGAATCAGAAGTCACACCTTGTTCTGTGCGTTTGTGTGATTCTCACAGAATATTAACACCTGTTTTCTACCCGTAGGAAATCTGTCCAGTCTAAGTCGTCTTGGCCTGAGGTACAATAGGCTGTCAGCAATTCCCAAGTCTTTAGCAAAATGCAGTGAACTTGATGAGCTGAACTTGGAGAACAACAACATTTCTACTTTACCAGAGGTGAGGACTGGGGAAGGGATGCTGCTGGAGAGCATCCATGTTTTGTAAAGGGAGTGGAACAGGGGAAATTATTTCATCTTGCATCTTAACTCTGAGGAATACCCTTTGTTTTAACCTAAAAGTAATGTGAATTATGTCAATTGTGTAAATATTAGGTATATTTAATCAGTAGAGAAGGACTAATGTTATACAACTTGAGTCAAAACTGGGAGCAACACGTGGTTGTATTTGCTGTGCTGTATCTTTAGAAAACCTTAAATAATGAGTTCAGATTCCCACCCTTCAAAACAGATAAGTGTTTCTCAGTGTTTCTGCTTTGTGAAGCATTAGTGCCTGGAAGTAATTGTTCAGATGACAGAAAAAAAATCTGATGTGATTGCTTCTTATTTTTGATATTTATTAAATTTCTTTAGAACCTTTTAAGATGAAGACTTTATGACACAACATAGTCTCTTCTGTTTTAATGATGGTCAAACTGCTTTTCTAAGCTGTCATCCCCATGACCCCAAGTTGTCGAAATTACTAGTATGAAATGAGGTTAAAGGTTATCTAAATATGTATATAGCAAACTATAAATAGAAGAAAAAAAAATACACTTGGAATTAGGCAAAGTATTTACAGTAACAAAGGGCAGCAAGTAACTAATTTTCCTCAGATAAATTTCTGAGCTCAGCAATGATAGACTGAAACAGAGAATTTAATAAATGTTTGGGCAAGACTGTAATTTAAGAAAATGCTAGAGTGAAAGCACCAGGCTGCTTTTAGGATGAGAGCTAAGCTAGCCCACCCCACCCAGATGTGTTACAAAAGAAACTACAGTGTAATTACAAAAAGCTAACGTGAGGGATGATTACTTGCTTTAAAACATGTTTAATCATAATACAACCTCTTGTAACTGTGCTGCCTTCTTCAGGTATATTTGCCCACAATATGTTAATACTTAAGTTTGCAGAAGTGTATCGTTTATGCTGTAATCTGCTTAAAATAAAGCATGTTGTGCTATAAGACAAAGAACTGTATTTGTAGAAGAAATTTGTGAATTTCAAAACATAGCTGAAGCTGCTGACACAATGCCTAATAAATATTTTATCTTAAAAGGATGGGCTGGAAGAAAGCAGCTCTCATAGATGTAAGAGCATTGTTCTCTTTGTACTGCCAAAGCTCTCTCGCTTCCCTTCAAATGCATTTAATTACTCTAGGCTATTAGAGTGAATTAGCTAACATATTTTAGATATTTTTTTGGTATACAAGCAGCCTTCAAAACCAGCTTTTTGAAATGCCAAGATCCATCTGAAGCAATGAAGTGTGTTAGAGCTCAGGGACTGCCTAACCCTAGGACTAATATATTTTAGTTAAAGTATAGGTAGAAACAATATTTCCTAACCAAAGATTATACTAATTAATGATTGGATTAGATTAATACTGATTTCAAGATCCATTATTTTATCTGTAGTGAGGAAAATGCCTCACTGATATTTGCTGAGATGCCCCCACTGTCTAAAGTTTTAGCCAGGGCATGTAGGTAAGTCCCTGTTAGATCCTATTTTATTTACAATAATGTTAATAAACTATAAAAGTAGCCAAAGCTTTCCTGGTGAAACAGCAAAGCCATGTTCTCAAAGCATTTACAATGAATATGGAGCTCCATATTCAAATTGCAATCCAGAAATACTGACATTAGGAATATGGTTGGAATCATTATCTTGTTACTGCTCATTCCTGATTGCAGATGTTGCATTATTTATGGTATGTAATGCCATGCATAAATCTCCAATTTCTGTAATACTTAAGCAAATAGGGCTGGATTCAAGTTGGTGTAGTAATAAGCAAAGGTGACACTTCAGCAGTAATTTAGATCTCATTATCCATCTCCACAGTTCCAGCAATGTGCTTGGCACATAACTACTACATGAACTGAGATATGGGCTGCTGGGATTTTGGAATCTAATTAGATTGTCAAAAGAAATAAAACTCTGGATTCAGTGGGCAGCCCTTGCTATCCAGCTTACCTATAGGCTTCTTGCTTTTTATTTTTTTAAGGGGAAAAAAATAGAGCAGTAACTACTTAGGAATATTTTAGAAAGAGGAAAAAAACAATGGAATTTTCCAACCCATCCTATTCTTTTTCTCTGTCTGATTATCTGAAACTATTATGGTATAATTACAAGACACTGACAAGTTGTGATCACAGTATGGATTTTTATGAAGCTACCAAAGATTTGTACTGGAATTATCAAATGCCTCTTTTGGGAGCCATTGTGTGGGGTTGGTATTTCTTTAGGCCCCATTTTGATGTGGGTGAGTTACTGGAGCCAAAACAGCTGCTGGGGATGGGATGGACACACTGCCCCTGCTCTCCTGGAGCAACATGTCCTTAGAAAAGTTGCTTTCAGAGGAGAAAAGTTACCAAACCCCCCAAACCTGTGCTTTTAAATGTGGTATGTTTGCTTTTTTTGTATCTGTCAGCATGCAGGGAAGAAGGGGGAAATAAGGTAGTGACTGATGACTGTGAACAGAGATTGTTGCTGGTGGAAGTTTTATCAAATTTAACACTGGTTTGTGTGTTGCAACACTTCTTCAGGGGATGGACTTGAGGGGGGAAAAACATTTCTCATTAGACCCATAAGGGAAAAGAGATGCATTCAAATAAATCTGTCCTAAGTTCTTGGGTGGTTTTCTTCTTTCTACAGGGTCTTTTATCCAGCCTTGTCAAACTGACTAGTTTAACATTGGCCAGGAACTGCTTCCAGTCCTATCCTGTGGGTGGCCCGTCCCAGTTCTCCACAATCTACTCTCTCAATATGGAGCACAACCGCATCAATAAAATCCCCTTTGGAATTTTCTCCAGAGCTAAAGTATTAAGTAAGCTGAACATGAAGGTGAGGCACAGAAACATGCTACTGTGTAAAATCAATGAGGAGCACTGTTTGCTGCTCCATGAATTCTGGCAGACTTAATAATGTAAGGAATGAATTTATCATGCTGAAGTGGATGCTGCTGCTATCACATATATAAATAATTCTGTATTAGTGTAAAATAGTGCTATCAAGATGTTACTAATTTTCTTTATGTTTTGTTAGTTAAGATTTTGTCACATTTGCTTCAGTTTGAACAATGAAAATAAGACAGCTGGCTGCAAAGTTCTTGAATATCCACTTGGGACACAAGCATGTAGATTTCTCCCTCAGAGACTGTTAAACTTTACGTTATAAACAGAACTATGTAAAATAACTTTTTAAAGTATAGTCTTTCAAAACCTAAGTCTAGAGACTTTTGGCAATATTTGAAGAGCAAAGCAAAAGAATTTTTAAGTGTGCTAATACTGTTAAAGTAGGGAAAAGAGATGATATTTTTCTATGAATGGATTTATTTCAAGAAATGCTTGATCAGTAGCTAAGCTCAGTGACTGTTTTAGAACAGTTTGACACAAATGAATCCTCAATTTGCATTGTCCAGTTTTTTCACATACCCATTTGTAACTTTGCCTGTTTACCACAACTTTGTGTGACCATTTTTTGAAAGATTTTGTGGTGTCTGGTCTAAATCAAATATTTAAAAAATATTTTGAGCAGTAACATGTTCAGAGTAATTTCAGATGCTTTTACTCTGAGCCATTAAAGTGTATGGGGTTTTTTTGGTTCTTTTTTTCTTTTTTTGGTTGTGGGTTTGTTGGCTTTTTTCCTCTCAACAGGGTTTAGGGTGTGGGTTCTGGTGGGATTTTTTTAGTGATGGTGTTTATTCTCTTGATTGATTTGTTTAGATTTTTTTAAAAATCTCTATATTTTTAGGATTAAAACATTTGCTGTTAGCACCTTTGTAAGTCACAGTGAACTTTTTGTTCTTTTTTTTGTGTCCACCATCCATTGTATTCAGCAGAAATAGGACAGTGGTTAAAAAATATTTTTTTTAAAGATCTTGAGGATTATGTGCTTCTAATTTTTGCACTTCAGTTTATCTTAGTAACAGAGAGTCAATTCTTTAAATTGGCACCAGTAATATTTGGTGGAATTTGAAAAAAAAAAAGCCAATTAATAACATTTTATTCTTCTGATTTCATTATCAGCTATGTTGTTATGAAGTATTTCTGTTAGCAGTTTGTTTAATCTGTCAGATGCCTTCCCAACTTCTGGCAAGGACAGACCCTAAATGTCTGATATGTTAAATCACAGGACAATCAGCTGACGTCCCTCCCCTTGGACTTCGGGACTTGGACAAGTATGGTAGAACTGAACTTAGCGACTAACCAGCTCACGAAAATCCCTGAGGATGTCTCTGGGCTTGTTTCTCTCGAGGTGAGAAGAGTAGAAGTTAACAGCTAAGTGAATACTTGCAACACATTCTCTACTTCAGGTTTAAGTAATATTACTTTTGAGTCAAATAAAGCTAAATAAATGTGTGTATCTGTGCTGCTTAATCCCCTGTTGCATCTGTTTGTGGCCGTCGTAAACGGCTTTTGAATGTTCTTTAGGCTCTTGATGAGTGTGCACAAACCACTATGTACAGCTATATTTTTAGCCAGGTGGAAAGAAAATTTTTCTCAACAGGAATCTGTGTTGTAAATGCAATGTTGCTGAACTTGGTTCAGTTCCTGGAGACCAGCATGGAAGCATCAGGGATCAGAAAAACATAATGAAATGTTTGACAGCCAGGGGTGGTTTGAGTGTACCTCTGTGAACCTTGTAGGCAGCCAGGTGGGAATTCCCAGCCTTTGAGGAGGAAGAACTTGTAGGTGAAAAGCATGAACTAAACCTGCTCTGTCCCCTCATCCTGTTTCTCAGGGTACCATCAGCAGAGACAAATTATTGCCTTGGAGGGACAGAAAGACAGAGGTACTTGTTTGGGCAGTTGAGGGGACTTTGTAGGCTCTGTGAGTTGCTGGGAAAAATCTGTTAAAGAACTATAACAAATGGCATATTTGAAATTGCAAATTTCCAGTGTGACTTCTGTGAATATCTAATTATTCCTGTAGTGTGGGGCTAAAATTATGACAGAGTAATAGTTACTTAATAGCCCAGTTCCCTTTTAAGTTACGGCTGTGGTTGATGTGATTGGGAAATTAGTAACCTCTAACAACTGGGTTTGCTGGTGGTCTGTCAGCTGCTGAAGCTGGAGAGCTGCTTGGTTTGCTGACCTGTTACCACTGTGTCTCTCTGTAATTAAAAAATCAAACACAAAGGGCTGTTTGGGCGGTGTTTACACAAAAGTGAAAGTTCCCACAGCAGTGCTAAGTCAGCTGCATTGCACGTAGGTAATATTGTCTGTTCCTGCCTTTGTTTCTTGATATGCAATTAAAACATTACTGTTCTCACTGCTTCGTGCATGTGTAGTGCATAAAGGATGGTCTCTGAAATGCTGCTTGTGCTAATCCTCAGGCACTGGCTTTCTTTCACTTTGATTTTCACTTTGATTCTCACCATGCCTTTGTTTTGTTCCTGCCTCTGGTATTTTCACATTACATGAAACCAGTGAGAGTTGGGATTGTTGGTAGAAGACAGGCACTTGCAGCCTTGACTGGTTGTGTGTGGCTGGCATGACGGTCCACACTGGCTGCTCTTTCACATCCTTATGTTTCAATGTGCCTCCTTAAAGAGCTAGATAATAGCATTGTTTAATCAGTAATTAATTACCTGACTACTCATGGTACTGTTATGAGGCTTGATTACTTCCAAGAACTGCAGGGTTTCTCTGGAGGAAAAATGGTGTATTAGTGTAACCCCTGTTAACTTGCCTGTGAAATAATGAATAACTGTTAACTCTGCTAACCCTGCAAATAAAGATACACTTTTTGGACCTGGGGTATTTATAATTCAACTCAGAAAGGAGGAGAAAAACAAGAGGACATCACTGTAGTAGGTGTGGGTGTGTGATGGCAGCCCATTTTGGAAAGCCAGTGTTCTGCTTAGCTGCTCCCATCTGTGTGTTTATTTGCTGCTGCTGCTCCTAACCAAAGGGACATAGGGAGAAGAGGAAGTACTAAGCTTTTTAAGGAGGCCTTGGCAAGCACAGAAAATAATGTAAAACATGATTGTGAGATGGCTATAAGGAAGCCTAACAAAATGATATGCAGCAAATTCAGGAAGAAATTGTTTTTCTTTGGTCATTTGAAGAAATAAGGTTTCTATTGTTTTTGCTTTACATTTATTATTATGTATAATAATATTTGAAAGAAGTATATACTAAATGTATGTATTTGTATCATTAAAAACTTGAAAAAATTATGTTAAATCACTGACTTGTTTTATTTTTTTTAAATGCTAAACTACTTCCTTAATGTAAATGTAGGCTAATATTGGACTTCATTACTTGAAAATATATTAAAAAAAAGTATCTTAATCTGCTATTTACTTATTTTGTTGCTGAAATTCTGTGTGTGGTGTTTCTTTTTTGAGGTTCTTATCTTGTCAAACAATCTCCTAAAGAAACTTCCCCATGGAATTGGAAATCTGCGGAAACTCCGAGAATTAGATCTAGAGGAAAACAAACTGGAATCCTTGCCAAATGAAATAGCTTACCTCAAGGATCTGCAGGTGAAACAATAATTGGTCAAGATAAACATCTTACGTCCTTTATTTACACCATGCTGATTTAATTGCAGCTTTTTGGATGAGTGGAAACTATTTGAGAGTGGACATAGAAACAAAAGTTAAGAGTCTTGTGCAACTTCACTCACAATTAGTCCCCATTATCTGTTCCCCAGCTTTATTAGTTAATACTGAGCAAAAAATCTGTGAAGGTTTTAACTGTTGTACCATGAGCATGATACCACCCCAGGAATTATTTCAGTCATGCTCATGAAATCTTCTATGTTTAGGCATGTGTTTTATTAAGCACTTTTTTATTTTTACATTCAGTGATGCTTGATAGAGATTAGAAATGTTGATGAATCGTTGAAATTTATCTAGTTCAAATTCTTGAGAGTAGAACCCATTCATTTGTCAGCCACATATCTTGTTACTTGCTGTCATTCCAAGCAAAAATCATCAATTAAATTTGTAAAAATGTGGTTTTCCCTTAGAAATTGGTTCTGACTAACAATCAGCTGACCACCCTTCCAAGAGGAATTGGTCATCTCACCAATCTGACGCACCTTGGACTCGGAGAGAACCTTCTCACACACCTTCCTGAGGAAATTGGTAAGATCCCGTTGTCTGGTTTGATGCAGTGTGTCTGGGCAAAGCACATATCATAGCCAGCTATTTTGCCCATCAGTAAAAGCCACAAAATTAATTTGAAACTTCTAGATATGTGCAGCCTGATGTGAAGGATGTGCCACAGGAATAGCACTAGAGTGATGTGCAGATGAAGAAGGCATGGTTTGTCTCTCGCATCCTCTTTGGTGAGGAGCCATTACAGCTGCTCATCTTATAAGTGCCTCAATGTGAGAAAAACCTGAAATAAACTAAACCCAGAGCTTTGTAATTTATAAGCTAGTGGAGAGAGTTTCGATGCTGTGGAAACAAACTGTGGAATTAAAATCAGTAAGAACATTTTAAATACCATTGTAGGAGTGCAGTTTAGTTATTAAAGCTGGTTGTCTTCACAGATGAGAGAATAGTTACTTATTGTCAGGTGTGACTTTCATGTATCATGCTATCAGCTGCTTCTCATTATTTCTTCTATAGCTTCTCCTTTTGGTTGGTTTTCCATGCCATGAGTCCTGCCAGCTGCTTTCTCTTGTGAAAGATTAAATAGTCTCTTAGGTATAGGAGATGTTTATGGTGTATAAGATGGGAAAGTGGGGAATATTTTGGGGAGGACTTCTATGTTTTTGAAAGGAGGAATGGAAGTCTTAAGAAGAAATTACTCTGTTTTCCAGCTTCTGGTTAACCTGTATTGCAGTGTGTGTAGAGGCAAACTGTAAAATTTTAATGCAGGAAAAAAGTTTCACACTTGTTAGTTCCATTTAATAAATTCATAAATTAATCTTTCTGTGCAGAGAAGTCACACTCTTCTGCTTTTTTACTGTGACATATGACAGTTACAGCTTCAGGTCTTTAATATATGGCTTCTAATTACATAAAAAGAATAGCATAGATATTTTTAAAGAGACAATAGATCCTGTATGGCATAATATTTCCTAGGTCCTTTTGAGCTGTTCCATGTTGCCTGCACTTGCATAGCTTGTGAATGGCTAAGGTGAATTCACTTTCAGTTCTCTTATTCTCTATATTTGCAGTTCATTTATTATCTAAAGGAGATGCCTCAATGGATATTTTTACAGGGAAGTTAAAGCAAATTGGTTTTTGCTTAGGTACTGGTGAACAGAACTTGCTGTGCTTGAGAACAGGAGTCTCAGTGACTCAGGGTTCTGTATAGGAAAGAGTCTTCAAGTGGACTCAGAGCCTCTGTCTAAAAGTTATAAACTGCATGAATCAAAAAGATATTACTACTACTTACTATTTTATTTTAACCAGGTACACTGGAGAATCTGGAAGAACTGTATTTGAATGACAACCCCAATCTGCACAGCCTTCCCTTTGAGCTGGCTCTTTGCAGCAAACTGTCAATAATGAGCATTGAGAACTGCCCGCTCAGCCACCTTCCACCTCAGATTGTTGCAGGAGGACCCTCCTTCATCATTCAGTTCCTAAAAATGCAGGGACCATATCGTGCCATGGTCTGATGCTCATCGACTTGTCCAATACACTGTACAAAATACAAACTGCATTAATGTTGTAATTGTCTGTATATGTATATATAATATAATATATGTGGTTTATATTATATTATATATATATAAATATATAAATAATATAAAAAGGCAAATTTAAGACTGCATTATGTGTTTCTGCTAATAGAGGAATCATAGCCATTTAGATTTTTTTTTAAATTCTGTAAAAATGCTTGTCTAAGTTTTCTTTGCTGAACTTGATGGAAGTTGTCTGAATAATCTGAAAATGCCAGTTCATTTAAAACAATTGCCAATGAACTCAAAGTTTAAATTTAAGGGACAAAACCAGTTTTGCTTAGATTTACTTTCAGTTAAGAGAAATGTATAACCTTTATATAATGAACTTTTCTGTTTTCCTCCCCTCCCCTCCCCCCCCTTTTTTTTTTGGTGTCAAAACCTGAAAGGGTCATGTCCCCTGAGGTTGGTATTTTCTTTTAACTTATTTTGAGATTTGAAGCAAATGGTGTTTTTATATTGTTTACAGTCAGAGTAAATCACTGGATTTTGTTTTATTCTGATTTGCTCTGTTTTAATCAATCATATCTAGAGTTTATATGCCTCTGCTGATGAATTTTTATCAACCAGTTTGTATATGAAAAGCATACTCATCAGAACAACTGGCAGGTGAAAAGGATGCAGTCAAAACAAAAAGAAAAGAAAAAAAAAAAGCTTGAATTCCTTTAAGTCTTGCTTCCCTGAGTTATCAGTTGCAGGCATAACATATCTGAACTGAGCCTTTTGCGGTTGGTCTTTTCTAGCACAAGTAAACCTTTTCAGATTGGTAAAAATGTGGAGTATCCTCAGTGAAGAGCGGTTTTCATTGTGTGAAGTAACAAGTCCATGAGGTCTAACAGTACAGTTAAGTGACAAGGAAATAATATATATGTACATTTTTATTACAATGTTGAGTCATTACAACAGGCAATTTTAAGGATTCCTTATAGACCTTGTACAATAAATGAATGTGTCTTACTTTTAAACACTGCAATATATGTAAGTTTTAAGGTTGGTTAACAATGTACTATGGTTTTATATCTTGACTTGCCTTGTACCTCCTTCCATTATGGAACTTCTGTGTCCAAGCACAATATCTTCACACTGTGCTGTTTTGCTGCTGAACTAAATGCACTTTTCCCCACAGCTGGGGCACTTGCTTCAAAATATTCAGTTCAGTATCTTGATTATTCTTTTTTAACTTCATCCTATCTGTTTCAGTATTAAACCGATCTGTTAAAAAAGAGGCACCTTTTTCATTTGTGCAGATGTTGGTAGCTCAAGAGAAACACTGTAAGTAGTGGACATTCAGTTTTATCACTAATTTCTTGGCTCTTTAGAAGGCAGAAGATGCTTCAGGGAGATTTCCACTATTGCTGCACTTGCAGTTGTCCTTTTTCAGGAGGGTAAGAACTCGAGGCAGTCACATTCCATGGTTACCCAAGAACTGTTCTGTTTATACTCACTGGAATTGCTGCTGGGGTAGTGTGGCTTACAGGGCTGTACCTTTTGCACAAAATCAAATCAATGGATGACATGGGAAATCTGTTTCACATGCAGAAGTTTGGGAATATTATTTCTGGCTTTCAGGCGTGCTTATTTAGACATATTTCCTCAATCTACTTGCATTTTGTTTTGTTGTATGTCTTTTCATTAACAAGGAGTAAGTTTTAAATGGAAGGCAGGTGGAGATATAAAACCTTAGAGGGCTTAAACATGCTGTAAAACTATTGTAGATGTCACTGGATTTTACTAAGTAATGTTCTGTTCTTTCTCACACACTCTCTCTGTCGTTCCTTCCCCCCTTCCCATTTTTTTTTTTTACATCTACTGTAGCTTTTCAGTTTAGACTTTAGTTTATAAAAGGCTAGTTCCTTACAGTTCTGCCTGAGTTAATCTTTCTCAGCACTAAGGAGTTAAAATATGAAGATGCTGAAGTGCTTAGTATCAAGACTGTAATTGAAATTCTGAATATACTGCAAAGTCCGTGTTTGTGCCCTCAGGTCACTAGGGGGGAAACCGGTTTGGTTAATATGGTTCCTTAAAGCAAAAGTGGCGACCCCTTGTGTTTCCAAACGTCTTGGTCTCATTCCCTGTCTGCTCCTCAATCCCGTTTTTATAAGAGTTCAAGGGATTGAATTTGTTTAGATTGTAAATATGTTGATTATTCACCTTGTTAAGGTACATGGTTAATGACTGTATGATTGGAGCTGACCCTCTCGCACATAAATTCCTGTGGAGAAGTTGGTTACCAAAATAGTGCTCGTTACACTCACTTAAAAACAAGCTATTCTTTTCAGTACACTTATAGGAATAAATAAAGCTATGTTTTAATTCATTACTATATTAAAAATAGGATATTTTTTTCAAACTATCTTTGTACTATTATGGTTGTTGCAATGCCAGATAATCCTGAGCCCTGTTTTAGAAGTTTAATTTTATACATTTCGAGGTGAATGCTTATTTTTTCAGTGTCTCAAGGGAGATGTGAATAAGAGCAGTGTGAGAGAAGTTCTGGTGCAGGAGAAAACAAGTCAGAAGAATCTGAAAAGTTCTTTAAAATTATCTGAAAGTTTAAAGCATTATATATCTGGCACAGGTTGGAAATACATGTATATAAATCCTTATAAGTACAATACATGGATTTATATCCAGATCTATACATAGATCCATATAAAACCAGCCATTTTGATCATTCAAAATGGTCTTACCTCCTGAAATAACAGACTTTTGCATTTCCCAGGATGCTGGGTTGTTAACTGTTGTAGATTCTAGGTGGTTTTATTGCCTGGTGACATTCAGTTGAACACACATACTGACTTACACATGTTTAAAAATTTTATTTGCCCATATCAGTTAAAGTATGAATTGAAAGAATGTCATTCTGACAACTGTATGTATACATAAATACAAAAATGTATTTGTGTATCTATACATGTATGAAAGCATAGACAAGGTAGAGAAATAAATTATTTACAGCATTTTTGAAAATAAGATTGAGAAACGAGTGATTCCCAGATACTTGTATTAAGTGTTTATTCTCCTTGCTATACTGAGGGAAATAATTTAGAACTGTTACTGAAAAATATGAGAGTCTACTTTGGGTGAAAATCATGACCTTGATTACTTGTCCATAGCCAAAATATCAATTTTGTAGGTGTCTGTGCCTGTGTACATACATACTCATGACCCATAGACACTATCCTGAATCATGCCTTGATTTAACAAGCTAAATTGTTATAGACTGTGTAGTATTATGGAAGTCTGGAAAGGTGTAAAGCAGATCAGAGATTTGCTAAGCCATGAAAAGAAGGAACAGTTGCTGTTGTGACTCACGTTGGTCACAATATTGCATTTTAATTTGCTAAATAGGAGGTTTTTTTATAATTCTCTGCAAAAGTTTTTTAGCATAAGCCTTTTAATGTTGTGTTTCTTACTGTCCCATATTCAAGTTTGTCACCAGAATTGTCTGGTGTAAGTGCAGTGGAAATGCTGCTTGTTAAGTTGAGTCACAGAGTTGTATAATTGGGACTTTCCATTTTGACTTCATGCACCCTTTTTAGAAGGATTTGGATTGTAGAATATTCGCTTCAGTGCCTCTTTTTGATTCAGTATTTTTAGGAACGTGCATGTTTAGACATCTTGAAGGTTGTGTTTGTTCATGATTTAGACAATTGATACTTGGATTGTCTCTCTGGTTAGTGCTTAAACCCATTGTGTCACCTGGAATTCAAGTGTCATCTTCAATCCTTGGGATTTGAAAAATCTCTTTTATTTAACAATTAGAAAGCTTTGAGAGGTTATTTTTTTCTCCCCCTTTTTTATTTTTTTTAACCCAAAACTAAATTAAACTTCTAAATCAGCACAAATCCATATCAGGACACTTTTCATATCTGGATGCAACGAAGAATTTTCCTGTCAGTGTCACACCTCAGCTGTATCAAAAGAAATGCCAAAATAGCTTCTAGTTAGAAACGTGCAGTTGGTGGTCATTTGCACAACACAAACTTCAAGACACAATAAGGATGATTACAAACAAATGATAGGATCTACAAATGGGTTTGTTTTCACATTAGCAAATATCAAAAAATTATGTTTATTATTATTCTGATTTAGATCTTAACCAGGACTGCACAGGACCTTTGCTGTGGAAAAATATCAGACCACACTAATTTTGTGGTTAAAACCGAAGTGAGAGTGTAAACAGTCTACAAAAATGTACTTTTAATCTGAATTATTGTAATGTTGTTATGTCTATATAAAAGATTGCCTTGCTTTTTTATAAGAGTCATTCTGTATCAATGCATTCATTATAAATAGTATATTTGTAAATAAGCTGCCACTGAGTCTTTTCAAAGTTTTCTAGTATTTCTAGTCTGACACTAACCTGGATGTAAGTCTACTTTTGCAGCACTTCAAATTATTAAGAACTGCGTTCTCATTATATACTTATTATTCTCCAAAAGATCTCAAAATATAGATTTTCATGTAGAGCAATTACAGGAAACTTCAGAAGTTGGATGATAGTAACTTCTTTACTCAGAGTCGTGTAGACTGGAGATCTTCTGTACAGCAAATATTGGTAAAAAAATTTTATATTCATTTTGTTATGTTTTAGTGGGGCATGTAGTAAAAAAATCCTACAGCTTTCTCTCTGATGGCAAAAATAAATCTTGGATTTTAGTGCAAAACGCATTTCAGCAGCAACAAAATTAAAGTAGGTATAGAATTGTGATGCCTAAAAGACCAGCATTTAATCTTTAGGTTTAATAAAAGACAGTATTGCCAAGCTGCCATGGCACTGATTAAACTGATATCTTCCAGCTCTGTCAAGCTCATTGCATAGAGTGCTTCAAGAAAGTCATGCTTACATTGTGCCCTACAAACAAACAAACAAAAATCCAGTGTCCTTGGAAGTCAGAATAGAAAGACCTCAGCATTTTGGACATGAGGAAAGAGGACGAGGACTGCAGCTGGTTGCTTTAAAAAGCTGGAACCAGCTCTCAGAGTGTGTAGCAGTCACTCATGCAATAATGAGTGTTTCTGTCATTTCATCGGGTCCCTGCTGATTAAAATAAGTAGAGGTCTGATCAAAATACCTAAATTTTGGTCTTTGAGGTGAGTCAGTCCCTGTCACCATAAGTGATCCAACAGTCCGAAAACAAGCCAGTGTCCTCACCAGCATGGCACTCCCTGCCGTGATGTTGGACCAGCTGCCATCCCCCTGTCTGACAGGGCTGGGCAGATGTGCACATCAGGATGTGCAGCTCCTCTGCTGTACTGCTCCTGGCCTCACCAACCACTGTAGGAAGGGCTTGCAGAAAGGAAACAGCATCTGCATCACTGCGTTTAGTAGCCTTGATAGATGAAGCAAATTCACAGAAGAAACTTTATTTTTCCTTTTTATTTTCTTTTTTTTTTTTTTAATTTTACATCTCTGTGTATTTCTGGCCTCTGCAACATCCTGTGTCTAATAATTCTACAATATAATTATGTGCTGGGTGAAAAAGTACTTCCTTTTGTTTGTTTTGAACCACACCACCTTATTTCATTTGGTAACTCCTACTTCTTGTAGAACTAGAAATTTATGAACAGTTTTTTTCCTGTTCTTCCGCTTTTTACCTTCTTGAAGGTTTTGGGTTTGTCTTAGGTTGCCAAAGACAAACCAAGACAGTTTATTTTCATAAATGGCAGCATTTTTTCTCCAAGTCATGGAGTTCTAGTTTTTTAGTTTCTCTTCAAACTAAACCTCTTCTATTCTCGGATAATTTCTGCTGCCTTTCTCTGTGGTTTTCTAGTCCCAGCTCTGAGTCTTTTTCCTTGTTCATGGCCTTTAGCAATCTCTTTTGTTCTTTGTGTAATAAAAGTACAGTTCTGTTATGAAAGTTAAAGTTGAGTGGCTCATAAAGTTTAGTACTAAGCTCTGGTGAGGAATAATCCCACTAGGCAAGGATCAGGTTAGGATTTATACTTCAGATGCAGGCCACCCTCTGCTGTAATTAATTGTTTCCTCTGATTAGCTATAACTGTCTTCCATTATCTCTTGCAACTAGGTATAAAAACCAGAATTAATATGAAATTTTTCATAGTGTGCTGATTTAAATAATGCCAGGATTTAGAATACTCTCTTCATGCTAGTAAGAGTTCATTGTTTTGGAAGATGTGACTTTTGAATATTTCAGCTGACCTTTTTAAACTGTCAAAGCCCAACATTTTCTGAAAATACTGGGAAATTTCTGATACTACTTTTTTTTAAATTTTTTTTTTAATAGAAATTGGAGACTGCGCTGGTTGGGTTTTATTTTCTTCCTTGAAGTCTTTCTACAAAGCTACATAATACATTCACATAGTTAAAAAAAGAGAAGAAAAGGAATCTTCCCTGATCCTTCCATGACAGGGAGCATCCTGCCAACAATTGGTGCCAGCCAGAGCTTGGCAGTCACCTGGACTGGGGGGAGCTTTCTGGTTGTGACTGCTTTTTGTTCAGATGGTTGAAGTGAGCACTCCCAGATGAGCCTGGCCTCAAGAACCATGCTATGTGGCTCTAATTGAGTGAAAAGTGAAGAATGTGTCTTGTTTCTGCCACCCCATGTCCTGAAGGCTGTACCAAGGCCCTCAGCAATATGCAGATGGTGTCTTGTGTGTCTCTGGCGAGACAAACAGATGACATGTTTGTGCCATTAATCCAGCCCAAGTGCTTCAGGATACCCAGTGTCCCAGCACTGCTCTCCAGTGACAGGTCCTGCTCTCCAATGGTGGGAGATACCCACTGTATGTTTAGTGTACAAATACTGCATAAAATCTGAATACTGTGCAGCTCTGTAGAGCACAGCTGGTGTTGTGAACTCTTTGTGATGGCCATGGTAGAAAGAGAGGCGTTAGAGGGCTGGAGATGGTTAGCTTTGATACAACTGGAACAGGCTGAGTGCCTTGAAAGCTAATTTGTTTTGTTTTCACAATCCATCTCAGTCAAATAAAATACATCATCTCTTCGTTCAACCCTTGCCTCACTTCAGATTGTAAGAGTGGGAGATAATTTGATTACCAAGATGAAATGATGATGTTTCAGAGGAGGAGCCATCTGGAGTTTCTGAGTGAGCAGCTGGCAGCCTGGGCTGCATGGTTAATGATCTATGTGCCTTGCAACTATTTTTTTTCTGCTGCAAAACCTTTTAAGAGTCTTTAGAGATCAATCTACCCCACTGCCTCCAAGTAAGATGCTATCTGTGAAATTGCAGACAAGTGTTCCCTTTTAAAAGCTCTTTCCACAACACCCTCTTTTTCCTTTCTATTAGTATTTTTTTGTTAAGACTCATAATGAATCCTTAATTTGCTGTAGTTTGGTACTTGGCTTTGCTTGGCCTAGTAGTAGCTGCTTTGCATTTTGTCCTGCATTATTACAGCTGTACTGCCTGAAGTGATTTCCAAACTTCATGTGGTCAGTTTTAATGGAAATACATTTTTTTGTTGAAAATCTTAAGATGTTTGAAAACAGCCATGGTAAAGACAGTGCAGTAAAACTCTCTGTATGACCCAAGGTTTTTGGAAGCCTTTAATCTTTTTTGGTCCTTGCCAAGTAATGTTAACTGAGTGGGAAGTTATAACTAACTTAGAATTATCTATCCTTGCCAGAGCAGCAGTGGGCAAGAAATTTAACTAGGTATGGAGCTTCTGGTCAGTGAGGCAGCTCTGATTTCAGGCTCTTTAATAATCTCCGAGTCAAACACTCCTTTTTAGGCCTGCCAGGCATTTCCAGCCTCCCAAAAAGCTGCATCAGACAGTGCCATGTGGTTCTGATGTGGGGGACCAGGAGAGAGTCCCCAGCAGCACCAGGGAGTCAGAGGTTTGCCTGGAAAGACTGAAAGGCACTGGAGGCAATTCCCTAAAAGCAAATTGAGCCAAGTGGAGAGTGGGTGGTACCCTGCCAGCCTCTCCTGGTTGATGCTATTGGTAGCCCAGGCTGCAGCTCCAGGCACAGCCAGGCAGGCAGCAGAGCACAGCCAAGATTCTTGGGTCTGTGGCTCCACCAGATGGATGGTCTTGAGGCCAGGCCACTGCTTTTTCTGAAGAAGCTTTTGAAAGTTGGGGAGGATTGATGTCACTTTAAAACAGAACTGTATCTGGAAGTAGCAGAATCCCCCATGAGAAGGAGGGGCTTCTCTAGCATTGCTTCTTTTTTCCCCGTGAGCTCTTCAGCTCCTGTTGGCTCTGATCTCAGCCTCTGCACTTGTGCTCTTACCTGCCAGTTCTCTTACTTCAGATTTCACTCTTTGGCCAGCAGCCAGGTATCTCATCCCCATGCCTTCCACACTGTGCTGAGCTGAAGCAAATGGGGGAAGGCAGGGAGAGCAAAAAGATGGTGTAGGACCAGTGACTTCTGCCCCATGTATCTGTTGGTGCAGCCAATTCTTCTGAACTTGCTTTGTATTGGTTATGAGCCCCTTTTCTCCAGTTCTATTGCAGAATGGAAACACCAAGAGAAAAACAGGATTTGGGAACAGATGGCTGGGAGAGGAAAATAAAAAAGATGGAGCAGCTGCACACGACACAGCTGTGCATTGCTGTACAGCTTCTCTGTTGGCTCCTTGGACACAGCCAGCTTTTTCCATTGTGTCTCAGAGTCCCTGTAAAGGGATTGATGTCTGAGTACTTGCCAGATAAAAGATTTGGCTTGGGGTACATGTCAAGACTCAGAAAGGAATGAATTTTGATTAAATGGCAATTCTGTGGCCAATCTGTGTTCCAAACCATTTAAGAATGAGGATGGATGGTTTAATTTTTGAAGTGGCACAAAATGCTTAATAGTCCGGTAAAGAGTTCTGAAATATGTGTAATGCTTAATAATATTCATCACTTCTGCTTTAGGAAAACCCACATGCTTCCACAGTTGAATTGTTAGTGAAGTATTCATAAGAAAATGACATTCTCATTTCATAGAGATATGTAATTCCCCAGAAACGTTAAAATATTTACATTTTTAAAAGATATTTGTTGAAGTTGCCACAATTGCTTTTTTACCATTTTTCTTTTGCTCTGCTTAAGGAAAACTGAAATTGGATTGCAGTGAGGAATCAATGGTGATCTTCAGTGACTTCAACTCCAGAGGACTTTGCTGGCTTGGCAGAGTGTCCCAGTGCTTAGGGACACAGGGAATCCTCCTAGGAAGGACGTGAGCCTGGTGGGTGGATCAGAAGGGCTCCTCAACAAAATGGTTTTGAGGTGCTGTCACTGAAGCCAGTTGCATTAGCAGCAAGCTGCCTTTCTTAAGATTTGGGGAATATTTTTAGCCTAGCTGGAATGAAAGGGTGCTGAGATTTTGAGTTGTGCTGTTTTCCTGTGGGTGTTTGAGGGCACTGGTACTACGCCTCTGGACATGCTTGGATGCTGTATGGCAATTTCTACTTTGTGGTTGCTGCCCAGCAAATGGCTTGGCCTCAACAAGTAGAAAGAAGGAGTTCAGGATGGGTTCAGTGCTCCCTGTCTGGGGAGCTCCAGTGTTTCTCATGGATTGCTTTGCTTCTTGCTCCTCCTGCCCTTGCATTTCACTGGCTCTGACAAGCTGAACAGCAGAATACACATGAAGTAGCAGAGATTGTTCCTTTCCCTTCCCTCAGCTATGGCTCAGCTTTTCTTGGAGTGGCAAAGGATGTTAAAGACATCAAATCTTGTGAAAATGGGGATGGCATCCTGTGTTGATGGGAGCATTGACCTCCTGTATCCTTCATCAGAGTGCAAAGACAAAGTTGTGGCAGAAGAATCTGCCATTGTTCTGTTCAGGGTTGAAAATTACTTCTCAGGGAAAAAAAAGTAAGAGCTTGGAGTAGCAGAGATTAATGCTTACTGACATGTGCTCGGTTTTCTGTTACACTTCAGGGAATGACATGGATTATTTTGCTTCTGAATTTTGTATGGCAGGAATTTCCCTTGGTATCTAAGATGCTTCTAGGGAAAAGGAAAATCTGAGTTGAAAAAGTGCAAGTGGAGGTATAGTGCTTCACTCAGCCTGCCTTCTCTAAGTGCTTTGTCCTCATTACACATTACCACCCTTGATTCTAAGATAGGATAAATGTTTCCTGGGGAGAGAGCCAGTTTGTATTGCTGAAAAGCAACTGACAGTGCTGAATAAGCAAATACATCAAAAGCTGGTGTTTAAACTTAATTTGAGCCTCTCAGGGAAAAAAACAAGTTGTACCTTGCTATCTGTAATATCCCTATGCAATATTGCTGTGACTGTGCCTTACAATCTGCAATATCCCTGTGATTGTGCTTTGCAATCTCTGACATCCCTGTGCAATCTGCATGGGGTAATTGTCTTGTAGGCAGTGTGGGAATGAGCACAGTAATGATGATGGATGCAGAATCTGCAAACCACTGTGAGGATGGAAACTCTGACCCTGGAGAGAAGGACCCTTCATCCTCTTCCCACCAGATGGAGATAGTTTCGCTCTGGTTTTGGCTCGCCTGGCTATCACCACACAGGCCAGGAAGGTGTGGGACCATGGACCAGCTGGAGTTCAAATGTGGGGCAGCACTTGGCCCTGCTCTGGGGACTGAACCCACTGTGACCTCCCCATTCTGGGTAGTCTCCCTGCAGACAGGTGCCCTCTCCTTCCCCCTCATGAAGCTGATTGTGTGCAAGCATTCCTGCCATGCCCAAGTGGGTGGATTGTGACCGGGATGTGGAAAGGAGGCCTGGCCTTGGTAGAACTCTCCCCTTTGGCATGGCCCGATGGCAAAGGGGCAGCACAGGGAGAAAGCAGCTCTGGAAAGCTGATGAAGGCAAGCTTTTGCCAGCACCCCAGGTACTTGTAACACCCAGCTGAGTCCACAGTGAAGGTTTTTCCTTGCAGGTAGGTGTCCCTTTCCACCTTTTTTCCTCTACTTACTGCACCCCTGGGTAACAACTCAGCTGAGGTGGGGAAGGAAAAGTCTCAACTTGGAAGGGCTCTGCTCACCATGACATCTTTTCCTGAGGGCTTGGCTCAGCCTGTGCTGGGTTTGATTGCCAGGAGACCTGGGTTTGCTCTGCTGTCTATGCTTACTGTCCCCTTTGGAGCTGGGGCCCCTCTGAGGAGAGGCTGGGGCAGGAGAGGGGGTGGAAGAACTGCTTTCCAGGGGAAACATTACAGGAGCCTGTGGGCTGCAGCCAGCATGGGGACAGCAGGAACACAGCGGGACGGAGTGGGCAGTGATCCATCTGGGAGGGGAGTCAGCCTGTGCAGAGGAGTGTTTGTACATGGCCATGGTTTAGGACTGGGGCACTTGCAGGGCTCTGGGTGCTGCCTATGTCCTCCTCTGTGTCCCCAGTGGAGGCAGCTGATCTGAGCACGGTCTCCTTCCAGAGCTGCTGCAGTTTCTGGATGGCTCCTCAGTGTTATTTGCTTTTGCCACTAGATGGGGAGGTAAGGAATGAGGGAAAGCACAGGAAGTCTCACTGTGTTCCCTGGCGGCCTCGCTCCCTGTGAAACCACGCTGACGTGCTCTGCTTTCTGGGAACCCGGCAATTTCAGGCAATTATTCCCTGGACATTTTATACAGCTCAGTCTTCAAGAACTGCTGCTGCCACCCGGACTCTTTGATCTTTTTAACTCCAGTGCTGCCACCCTGCATTGATGTAGACACGGCAAGCTGTGTTAGACACAGATGGCAAAGCTGCCTGGCGCAGGGCTGTACAGAAAACTGTCTCCTGCTGTAGCAATTTACTTTGGCCTGGTTTTTGAAGAGGGTGTATGATCTTCTTCCCCTTTCCCACGAGGACCTGAACCTGCTGTGAGACCCACACCTTGGCAGGTGGGAATTGCAATCCCTGCATGGCTGCTCTCTGTTGTGCCGTCTCTTTTCAGAGATGTTTGCTTCACTGGAAGCTTTGCCCTGGCTGTGCCGGAGGAGTCTGGGGGTGGCTGATGGACCGGAGAGTTACAGCTCAGCCAGGGCACTCCTGCCTTCGCAAGAGGGATTGAAGGAATGCTGGTGATGGCAGCCCCTGCCCCAGGGGTAGCACAGTAGATCGTGGAGAGCAGGGAGGGAAAGGGCAGGTGCACATGTATGGGCACTGGGGAGTGGAACTTGAAGGAATGAGTTACTCCTCAGCTGAGTAACTGAATGCCAGCTTCTCCCAGCTAGGAAATTAAATACTTTAAAGGGATGCAGTCTCAGTTTTGTCTTAAACACAGGCTGACTGCTCATGAAGGGGAACTTGCTGAGCTGGGGAAACTGTATTGCTTTCATTTAGGGAAGGTTATAAGGTGCCAAACCTTTCTGCTCCCTGAATACTGGCCCGTGTGCCACCCTGCATGCCCAGGATGACCTGCTTTTCATAGAATCATAGAATGGTCTGAGTTGGAAGGCATTTTAAAGGTCATCTAGTCCAATCCAACTCCCCTGCAATGAGCAGGGACATCTTCAACTAGATCAGGTTGCTCAGTGCCACAACCAACCTGACCATGAACACTTGTAGGAATGGGGCATTCACCACCTCTCGGGGTGAGCTGTTGCAGTGCAGGCTTGGAGATCTATTCCCTTTGTGACTGGCTGGGACACTGACCTGCTTGCCTTGGTTCCAGGAATGTGGCAGTGCTTCTGTCTTGCTTATTTCTTGCTGGGCACTGCTGCTGAGGGGAGTCTTTGCATGGGAGCAGATCAGGAATGCCCACAGGAGCAAGGCGTTGTGTGGGCAACTTCCAGGCAGGACTGGGGCCAGAGCCTGGGGAGTATCACCTACCCTAGGTCTGGCCAGGGCTGGAAGGGTTTGGCTGTGTTTCCACTGTGTTTTGGCTATGTGGTCCTTAGGTATGGAAAAGCCCACTGTAGTCTGGTTCAGGGTTTTATGAGAGGCAATGACACAGTGCCCTGAGTGAGACAGTGAGCAGTAGGGAAGGTCCCTGTGGTATATTAGGAATGCTCCATAGACGGTTTGGTTTATTTTTCACTAGGTTTCCACAGTTCTTGGCTAATTTCAGTGGGATCTGTCTTGTGAGCTGGCAGGCTGGGAAGCCTGGGGAGGGGAATGGAGCTGCTCCCCAGCACGGAGGGATGGCCCCCTGGTGTTTAGTTCTGGCCATGTTGCAGGGAGGAAGGAGAAGTCCCAAACAGGGAGCTGAATAAAGAGAACAACGCTTCATAAAGACACACCCATTTTATGCTTGGCACAGAGGTGGGTGTGGGTGTGTGTATTTGTGGGTGCTGCAGAGAGAAAATACACATTTCCCTCTCCCTTCTCCCAAAGGCATTGAAGTGCCTGAGGGACACAAGCCAGTAACATGCAGACAGCCAGGGAGGTTTCTTGTGCAGCACTCCTCCTGCAGTGCTGAAATGAGCCTTTTATGTTCCAGAGGCCACCGTGACACCAGGCAGAAGCAAGAGGGAAAATACTGAACAAATAAACCAGAGGCTTGCATGAGCACAATCCCCATGTCAGCCTCACCCCTGACTCTGCCACGCTATAATCTGTAGCATGGAAATGTTTCTCTTGGCTGTTGGTTTAGGGCTGTGCAATCAAATCTGGTAGTTAAAATCCTGCTGAACAGGGCCGGCAACCCAAACAGCAGAGGAAAGGCAAGCAGAGCTTTCAAGTTGTTGGCAAAAAAGCCACCTGAGGAGCAGGTGGTCACACAGCATCCATCTTGTGCTGTTTTGAGCCAGCTGTCTGCAGATGTGGGGAGTAAAGAACTGCCACTGTAGGTAATATTCAATGTGTCTCCTTTCCTTCCCCTCTGAACATCTGATACCATGGCAGCATCCCTGCTTGCAAGGGGATTAGGTGCTAGCACACACCACTGCTGCAGCTATCCATTTCCTACTGATTTATTCAAATATCTTGGAAAAGTACATCCAGCAGGTGAGTTCAGAAAAACTCTGTTGAAAAACATGCCTGGCTCTTCAGGAGCTATTGCTGTGAGATCTGTGAAAAGAGCAAACCCCAAACTCTCAAGTGTAGCAGGGGTGGGGAATGGAAGGGCTGTGGGTCTGAATGTGAGTAGAAAGAAATGTGCCTGGGGTCTCAAAGCAGCTGGAGGGGTGGCCACACTAGACTGTTTTTGAATTTAATTTAGAAATAGAAGGAAAATAGGAATCACAACATTTGAAACATCTGCCTGGAAATGGATGGTGTGCTTGCTGTGTTACTCTGCAGTGGCAAAGGCAGGTTTGCCTGCAGAATGTCTGTGCCTGTTCCCTGATAGCTCCTATGCTGTTTTTCCTCCTGGGGTTAACACAGTAAAAGAGAAAACCATATCTTTGTGTGGCTTGGGTGCCTCTTTGCTGGGTTGTCCTGGACCTGCAGGAAAGCTGACCAAATTGGAGCTGCTGTGAAGGGCTACTCAGTCATTAGTCCAGAGCGGGTCAAGAGCCATGGGGTTTCAGTGCCTTACTCCCAAGGGTAATTGAACAGTTAGCAGGCAAATCCTCCTGAAAGACACCCTGCTTTGATACATTCACATAAGCCCAGTAGCATGATCAAAATACACAGCTACAGCAAGGGCTTCCTGCCATGGATATGCAAATATTGAGATCAGTGCAAATCACAGAGCTGATGCAAAGCAAACTGTGACTGCTGTTTACCTCCAGTGCACAGCACACACAGCTACAAGGCTTCCCTCTTTTATGCTTGTGTCAAGTTGCTCTTGAAAGCTTCTGCTGAGCAATAATTTCAGCACCTTGTTCCAGTGGCTGCCTCTTTCATGCGGTCCCTCCAGGAGTCTGCCATGCCACACCTTGACATAGCCTTAGGTTTGTCCAGTTTTTTAGGCCTGAACCAGACTGTCTAAAAAGCAAGCCTTGGTCCTTCGCTGGTATTTTTTAAATTTTCCCCTGCCAGAATCTAACTGCTTTTCTGGAAATAAACAATTCCTGGGGCTGCTTGCTCAAAACACACATTTTGCAGCTTATTACCATAGCGATCTTTCCCAGAGATTTTTTCTCCATATGTGGATTGCTTCGTGCTGTGAGCAGCTCCCAGACCGCATGAACATTTCTCAGCTCCTTCTCCCCGGGAAGCAACAGGAGAGGGTCCCAGTTCCCTGCAATGGAGACGATGCTGGAAGCAATGCTGGAGTCGAGGAGTGGATGAGATGTATAAACATGGAGGCAGCATGCCTAATTAATGACCTGAAACCAGCTGTAAAGGTCAGTTTGTTTGCGGGGGCCGCGCTCGAGGCACGCGTGCTGAATGCGAACTTGGCCGCCGTGCCTCGGAAAGGGCACTGCTGCCCTCCCGGGATGGCAGCTGGAGGAGGGGGAACCATCGCAGGAGGCTTGACAGCCTTCAGCCTCACTCATTAGCGTGCACCCAGGCCATCCCCCGTGTCTGGCGAGCCCCATTCCTCGTGGGGTTCTGCTGAGAAACCAGGCTGCTTTCTGGGGAAAGGGCAGGCTCCTGCAGGTCTTCAGTGTGGGATGCTGCAGGAACAGGCTGTTTTCTGGGCTGTCTTGTCAGACACTTGTCGACTGAGTTTGATCTGCAGAGTCTTATTACTCATATTAATGCTGTCAGCAGCACGCATGCAAAAATTGAGCGTCTGGATGCGAACGTCAGGGAATTGATATAAAAATGTTCTTTGCTAGCTGTTCTTTGTCCCTGTGGAACTTTTCTCTACAGTGTTCCAGGGGCTAAAAATTGAAGTTTCTTGCCTAATCCCAGGGCTCTGGGAGTTAAGGCTTTATGAATATTACAAATTATCATCATTATTATCATCATATTATCACTTGTAAAGACAGCTGTCCTGTAGGACAAGGTGTGCCATGGGTTGTCATGTGAGATCTTCAGGGTACTTGCCAGCCCTTGCAATTTCTGACCAGCCTTCATCTCAACACTTGGACAGAGCCATGAGATAACCTGCAGAGAAAATCAAGGGGAGACAGCATTACTGAGTCACTTTGCAGACAGCGCTGAGCACTTCTGATGTCAATAAAATCACAGAGATGTCACACGCACAACAATGGTGGCAATGAGAGGAAAGTGCCTTTGATGAGGCAGGTCTTCTCCCTCTCTGAGATGAACACAATGCCATCCCAGCTGTTCCCCACTTGCCGAGAACTCTCTTTCTAGTGGTGATTCTGGGACAAACCCTTTTCTTCAGGCCTTTGCCCTTGTGTTCCCCTCGAGCTCTTTGTCCCAGCAAACTGAACTGATCAAAGCTGCTTTTGCCATGCAGTGGATCAGGAGCAACAGTTGTTGGCTGTGCTTAGCTTCTGGCAGACCGAGAGTGTCTAGCTACAAAAAGAGACAGAAAATCAAGGCAGCCGGTCAGGCTTTGTCATTTAAATTGGCAGTGTGTCTGTGTTGGGGAATGCAGAGAGCATGGGGGAAGGCAGGGTGTTTCCAGAAAGGCACCATCCCAGGTCTGAGCAAAGCGTCTCAGACAGTCCCTGGTGGCCTTGGCGAAGGTGAACTGCTGGGACTGGGATCACACTGACCACAGAAGGGGTTGATCATGCAGGCAGGGCACAGCCTGCACCCCTCCCTGTCCTTGTCTGGGTCCTTCCACCCAAGCAGTGACCACAGAGGCTTCTGCAAAGAGTGTTGAAGGCTCCTTATCTGAGGAAGATCCTCTGCCAGGCAGAGCAAGGCATCTGCAGAGCACAGCAGTCCCCTGCAAACAGCAGAAGGCAGGAGGTGTTTGCGAAGCCCAGCACATCCTTGACCTCTCACCCAGTCTTGCCACAGATTTAGATGACTTAGTCCTCTCATCCTTGCAGTGAAATCTGTAGTTGTCACATTTACTCTCAGACAGAGATGTTTTCTGTGGGAATGCCAGTCATCTTGGGTTCAATTTACAGGTTTTAAGTTACTCTCTGTGTTTTCCCTTTTCCCCAGACACACCAGTGCAGTGGGCCCTGCACTCACTTGCTCAGGCAATGGTATTCCCCCTCTTTTTCTCTCACTCAGTCCTGTGTCAGTCCCAGAGGCTGTGCTCTCTGGCTCCCAGACCTGTCTCTCCCATCCCTGTTCCCTCTCTTGGGCGTCACTGCTCCTGGGCCTGGCTTATAACACGGTGTGTGGCACAGGGACAAAGATGACAGGCCTTCCTCCCTGAAGGCTTTCCTCTTGCAGAGGAAATTGGTTCATTGGCCTGAGCATTCAGCACAACGATTGAGAGCAGCCTGAATCTGCAGCACCAAGTGAGCATCGCTGGAACCATCTGAAAATGAGGGAAAAGAGGCCGCGAGTGAGAGGATCGAGGCTGGAGGCTGTCTGCTTTGCAGGTGAGTGATCTGTACGTGCTGGGAGCTGGCAGCATCAGGGCTGGGTGGGATACCTGGAGTGTCACTGTTGTTCCTTTGCTGTTACAAAGCTTCCACGCTGCTGCTGCAGCCACGGAGGTGGGTGATGCCAGCCCCGGGGCTATGGGGAGGCTTTCCAGGTGTGGGGTACCCTGCGAGGCAGCTGCCTGCCCAGGCCTGCTGCCCCTGGGGGACAGCCAGGAGGGAATGCGCTGAGCCTGTGCTGTGGCGTGGGGCTGCCGTGGATGCGCTTGCAGCGGGGCTGAGCCGGGCTGGGGTCGGTGCGGCAGCGCGGGGCTGCCCCATCCCCGGCTGCCCTGCCACCCCGGCTCCCCTCGGCCGTCGGGGGATGCCGCACGGGGCCGCCGCTCGGCCCGGCGGGTGCAGTGAGGCGCCGCGGCCGCCAGGTGCCACTGCCCCCCCGCGCTGCCCGGGCCGCCGCCGGCAGCGCCCGCCCCGCGGGGACCCTCCGTGAGCGGGGACCCTCCGTCCCCGCCGGGTCCCCCGCCCTCGGGGCCGGCAGCTCAGCCCTCCCTGGCTGACACGCGGGGCCGTGGGGAAAGCGCTGCGCTCGGGGCTCCCAGCGAGCCCGGCCGCACACCGGAGCGGAGCCCGTCCGCTCCCCGGCGCACACGCGGAACGGGCCGGCAGCTTTCACTCCCTCTTGGCCCGGCTTTGTGCACCCCCGGCCGGCCCGCGGAGCCTGCGCGGCAGCCGCACGGTTGTCGCCCGCAGCCGCCCCTCGCGCGCCCATCCCCGGGGACAGTGGGGTCCGTTCTGCGGAGCCGCTCCTCTCTCCGGGCGGGGCGGAGAGCCGGGCTGGGCGAGACCGTGGGACGGAGACAGCGTGACAGTGGGTGCGGGTGTGTGCGCGGAGTGCCGGGGAGCGAGCGGGTGTGCAAATACAGGCAGTGCGAGCGGCTGCGGTGTGTGCGCGGAGCGGGCGTGAGAGCTGAGCGAGGGGCGGTGCGGGGGACGCGGGTGTCCGTGTGGGTGCGGAGTGCGCGGTGTGCGAGTCGGGCTGAGTGTGTGTCTGCCTGTCCATGTGTGTCTGTGTCTGTGTGTGCGTGTGCGCGCACCGGGGGCAGCTCCCCACGTGGGGCTGACGCGGCAGCCCCGGCCCGATCCGGGGCTATAAAGCTGCTCGGCGGCGAGCGAGGCAGAGCAGCCGCGACCGGCTGCAGCTCCAGCCTCGGCCCCGCTCCACCCGCCCCGCCGCGCTCGGGGGTCCCGGCGGCAGCGCCCAGCATGCGCCGTGCCCGCCCGCAGCCCCCCGGCCCCCGGCGCGCCGCTCTGCCCCGGCCGGCGGCACTGTAGGACGCGGAGCAGCCGCGCGGATTCGGGCGCGGCGCGGGTGGAGCCGGGGCGAAGGGCGGGGGTGTCCGCGCAGCCGGGGTTGATGTTTAACCTGGAGCGCCCGTTCACGGAGAGGGGCCACTTCTTCTCCTCCATGGAGTACCAGCGGCAGCTGGAGGAGGAGGAGGGCTACCCCCCTCCCGGCGCTAACGGGACCTTCAACGACAGCGGGGCCGGCCCGGGCTGGGGCATGCCGTACCCTCTGCACACCACCATCACTCTCATCAGCCTGGCCAGCTTGCTCATGCTCTTCACCGTCTTTGGCAACGTCCTGGTCATCATCGCTGTCTTCACCAGCCGGGCGCTCAAAGCCCCCCAGAACCTCTTCCTGGTCTCCTTAGCCTCAGCTGACATCCTGGTGGCCACGCTGGTCATCCCTTTCTCGCTGGCAAATGAGATGATGGGCTACTGGTACTTTGGTAAAGTCTGGTGTGAGATCTACCTGGCCTTGGATGTGCTGTTCTGCACCTCGTCCATTGTGCACCTCTGTGCCATCAGCCTGGACCGGTACTGGTCCATCACACAAGCCATCGAGTACAACCTCAAGCGTACCCCGCGACGCATCAAATGCATCATCTTCATCGTCTGGGTCATCTCGGCTGTCATCTCCTTCCCACCACTCATCTCCATTGAGAAGAAGAGCGGGCAGCAGGCTGACCAGGGGGTAGCAGAGTGCAAGATCAACGACGAGAAGTGGTACATCATCTCTTCTAGCATTGGCTCCTTCTTTGCCCCCTGCCTCATCATGATCCTGGTCTACATGCGCATCTACCAGATAGCCAAGAGGAGAACAAGGGTCCCGCCGAACAAGCGGGCAGAGCGCCCCGAGAAGAAGCAGAATGGCTTGACTGACAAGGAGGACCTGCCAGCCACAGCGCAGCTCAACGGGGAGAAGGCAGCAGGAGGCAGTGGCGGGCAGGAGGGAGAGGTCAATGGCATAGACATGGAGGAGACCTCTTCCTCTGAGCACCAGGAGAACAACCAGTGTAAGAAGTCAGAGAGACCATCGAGAGGAAAAACCAAGACTAAGCTGAGCCAAATAAAGCCCGGGGACAGTTTGCCCAGGAAGACAGAGGAGGAGAGGAACACCAAAGGGTCCCGCTGGAGAGGCAGGCAGAACCGGGAGAAGCGCTTCACCTTTGTGCTTGCAGTGGTGATCGGGGTCTTTGTCATCTGCTGGTTCCCCTTCTTCTTCACCTACACGCTGATGGCCGTCTGCGAGAGCTGCTACGTGCCCGACACTCTCTTCAAGTTCTTCTTCTGGTTCGGTTACTGCAATAGCTCCTTGAACCCTGTCATCTATACCATTTTCAACCATGACTTCAGACGGGCTTTCAAAAGGATCCTCTGCAGGATAGAGAGGAAAAGGAGTGTTTGAAGACCCTTTGCTACTGGCAGGACTACCCAAGGCTTTGTAGGAGTGGAAAGTATGTCTCCCTTGGGCTGTGCTTGCATGGGATGGTTTCCTTCAGCTTGTGAGCAGGAAGCCTTTAAAACCTGAGACGAGCCTGTGGGAGCACTGGGCAGCAGCAGTGAGGAGCAGCAGGCAAGTGGAGGTCTGAGCTGTGGCATTCAACTTGCCAGGGGAGGATGGCCTTTGACTTGCTTGGTTTACTTTGTTAGTTTTTTTTTTTTCTTTTGCCAGAATCTCTCAGTGGATATTCTCATGACTGCTCAGTTTGACTCTTTAAAGGCAAACATCGTGCAGCTCTGCGAGATGAACAACAAAGAGGGAGTATGCCACACCAGACGTGTTGGCTTTTTTATTTTGTTGTGTCTTTTCCCCCCCTGTTGTATATGTAATGAATTTTGACCCCCTTGTAAAATACAGTATTGTATTCTTGAATTTGAATGTTGTAATTTTTGTAAGGCAAGCAGCTTTGAAACTGTGAATGCTTTAATTATCTTTGATACCTTAAAATTCTTTTTCCTACCCCCTGCAAAGCCCCTCACTCAAAACCACTGAACAACTAGAGCCATCCCCCTACCTGACAGTTTGATAATATTACCAAAATTCCCAAATTCCTGTCTTTTTTTTTTTTTCTTTTTCTTTTTTGCTATAAAGCTTAGGATCGCAGACCTCACCAGACTGGCTGTTTTTGTTGCTATTTTTTTAATGTCATACCTGTTTCTGTTTAATTTCTGTGTTGCCTGTGACACGACAGAGCTGAGATGGCAACTGCCATCTCGCTACTCGTGAGAGCAGAGCCCGACGGAGCGGCGGCTTTGCTGCGCAGGCAGGGATGTCCCAGGCAACAGAGACTGTCTCCCTTGCAACGTGAGCCTTGGGACCCTGCCAAGCTCCCCACGAGTTAATCTTGTTTGATATTATACCACTCTGCAGCACTGAAATGTGTTCGATGCTCACTTGCTTCCTCCACCTCAACTGTAAATAGGTAACGTTTCAAAGCAAACAGCAGGGCTCTGCATATCATGTTATCTCATCTGTGCTGATTTGTGATGGTTTAACTCCTGCAGGATTTCCTGCAGAGAGGAAGGGGTTTGTGCACAGTGGCCATTCGTCTTTCTCAATTAAGAAAGAGTTCAGTTTTTAACCTGCCAGTCTCATCTTTCCTAGGAAATAGGGAAGCATCCCTCTTTCAGTCTTATACAAGGCAAAACTCTGAAATGGGAAACTTAACTTCCAGTTTCTCCACTATTTTATAGTGTAATTAAGCTTTTTTTTTTTTTTTTTAATCCAAGTGTAAATATTGTGAGGTTGGAGCAGGAGAGAGAGTTAATACTGCTTTTAAACTCTTTCCTGAAATGGCTTTCAGCTCTTTGTGCTAAAAAAAAATCCAAAACAAAAATGGACAGAACAAATCTAACATCCTTGTGCCATGAATAAGTTTCTGGAGAACATTTATAGGAAAACCTTTAGATTTAACACAATAAACAAATAAATGAATCTGCAAGTCTTTTAATGTTAGAAAAAAGCTTTATCAAATGCTGACAAGTCACTGAAATGGTTTGGGGAAAGCAAAGTTTGTATACGTTGAATGTATAAATGAATTTGCCTTCTCTGGAGTTGTATGGTACACAGGAAGAGACTTTAAAAATACATTTTTACTTTTGTGAAGTGTTTTGTTGATTTTGCTCTCTCTTTTAACTTTCTAATTAACTCCAAGTGTCCCCAGATGCATCTTGGGACTTGGAGAGCAGTGTTTACATTCACTTGCATTTTCAGAACTGAATCCTCAAGAGGTGAGGAAAGCAAATAAACTGTGCTTTAATGTAAAAAAAAAAAACAAAACAAAAACAAAACCAAACCACAAGCAGAAGTTGCTATAATGGATGATTATTTTTATTAAATAAAAAAGCGTTTACAGATCAAGTGTGAAAATCCTCTGAATAATGTTAGCTGTTTTACTTTATTGTATTTTATTTTCTGAACTGTTCACCGATCTGCCGGTAGCTTTGGTCTTGCCATTTTTTTTTGAAGAACACGCTGGGAAAAGCACTCGTGTTGTCTGAAAGGGATTGTCAGCCCAGGTAGGAACAATGGCTCTGTTCATTATGCAGTGGCATAATAACAAATGAGTCCTTGATATTTCTTGGGTATTTCCACCCCCCTCCCCTCTTTGTGCCACAGGAAGGGCATTCATGTGTTTGTTAAAGAAAAGAGTGTGGGGTTTGAGGGTGTGATTTGCACCCTGGGAGTGCAGCCTGGCACTACTGCTGGGGACACCTGCCTGGCATGGCGTTTGCAGCTATTGGGAGGGTTTTTAATAATCAGTTTGCAAATGGGATTAGAAGCAATTAGGCTGGAAGGCAACATTTTGTGATATATGCAGGAGTGTCCACCTGAGTGGGTCTTTGTTTCCAGCCCCCAGGAGCTAGAGCTTGCTTGCCCTTCCACCAGTGCTGCCAAGACCCTCCCTGAAGGAGGTGATGGGGGAATGTTCTCCCAGTGAATATGGAGCTGCTTCTGGTGGGAAAATAAATGACCAGAGCCCCGTGTGGGAGCTGCTGGTCTGGTGGCCCCACTCTGCCAGTGCCCTGGGGCTGTGGTTGGAGGTGCTTGGCACGGTGGTAGGGGGCCAGGGTGTGCAGGCAGCATCACTGCTGGGTGTAGGGCACCTGATGGTGACCCAGAGATGAACATCTGGCTCACCCCATGGTGGCCTTTGCAGGTCAGGGGAACTTGGTTTGGGTAGAGTGTCCTGCTTGCACTCTGGTCGTGGCTGACCCTGATGGCCTTGGAGGGTTTTACAAAGCAGATCCTGTGGGAGACTCTGGGTCAGTTCCTGGGACACAAGGTGATCCAGAGCCATTGATTGCACTTGCTCCACCCCTCTGGCTGTCAGTTGTTCTTGCTGCCAAATCTCTAGTGTGGACAGTAGAGTATTTTCTGGGTTTGAGCCTGGGAGACTGAGGTTCTTCCCCCCTGACTCCCTCCCCATCATTGCTTCCAGGTCATTCCCTTGCAAATGACGCATTAAGGGATGTAAATAACTTTGATTGTTTTTTATAACCTTTTATTTTGGGGCTGAAAGGTTAATGGCGTGAAGGGAGGGAGGGGAACCTGTCTCCCCCGCTGGGTGGGAGCCAGCCAGGCTGGCACAGCAAACACCAGGCAGAGACACCACTGCCAGCTCTGCCCTGGGAGGTGTTTCTCCACCACTTTCCTCTGTGGGGTGACCCTGCATGCCACCCCTTGTGTGGGGACCCCTGAGGAGGGCACAAAAGTGCCAGACAAGGGATGTGCAGGAAGAGCTCAGGTGAGTTGGTCTGGTGGAGCTAATGTCCTGAAATGCTTCTGGGGGGAGCTGCATGAGCAGCAGGGATGCCCTTGCAGAGACCTGTGGCTGCCTGCCCAGGGCTTGTCCCTGATCCCCTCAGAACTACTGATGTGTTCATTTGTTTCCATGGGGTTTTGGTCCATGTTCTCAGGGGGCTGAGCTGGCCACGTAGAGGAGCGTCTTTCCAGTGGGGGGGGACTTGGCCTGAGTCACTCTGCTCACACAAAATGAGTTTCCCACACCCAGAGGAGTCTTGGCAGATTTCAGACAGTGTCCATCAACCTTCCTGTGCTGTAAGTACCCCCAGTCCTACCCTGCATCCTCCTGCCCAGGGGAAGGTTCCCTCTGGGATGAGTGGTGGCCCTGCTGCCTGTGCAGCTTTCACCAGTTGAAGCACTTTGTCTTATTTCTTAACATTCCCTGTTCTTTGGAAAAGTTCAAAGTCTGTTGAGATTGCTCCATTATTACAGCCAGCCCTGGCAGACAGCTCCACTTGCAGCTCTCATCATCTCTGGTATGAACTGCTCTTTGCAGCTGGTTTATAGGAACATCTCTGTGACTTGCGAAATGTCTGTAGTAGCTGTGATTTCTGTGCCTTATCTCAAGTCATAGAAACGGGGTGAAGAGAGAGCAGAATTTGTGTCAGCCCAACCCTTGCAGTAGCCACTGGTACTCCCTCAGCTCACAAATGCTCAGGAGCAGATCCCAACCCCTCTGGGAACAGAAAGTGTCGTAGTCTGAGCCCTGGGAAGTCCAGGTGAAATTCCATCTGGGGGTCACAGTGCAGGAATGCACAGTGCAGGGAGGCTACAGCACAATCCCAAATATCCTCAAGACTGAGCAGAGGGGATGGTGAACAGGGCTGTGGAGGACAGAAAAATCCATTTTTGTGTCCTTTTTTGTGTCAGACCATGGCTAGTCCCAGGAGGGAGGTGTCATGCAAGCAGAGGAGGAGGAGGCCTGCTGTTGTGGAGCAGGGGTTGTTGGGAGGTGTTGAATGGAGATACTGATGTTTGAGCTGGTCATTCAGCATTCTTCCATCTTGGGACACCTTCTCGGCCGTTTCAGTTGTCCCCTAGAAGAACTCATTTCTCAAGGAGGACCACAAACATTGAGGACATCATCTCACTTCCAGGAGTATGGGGGTGTGAGGTGGGTCTCAGCACCCAAATTCAACAGAGAGACATGAGGATAGACCATAAAAGGGAGCAGGAAGACAATTCCCTTACTTGAGTACAAGTGTCATCAACACAGGTAGAAACTTGTTGGCTTAAACTGGTTTCAAACTGCTTCAGCTGGCTCTAGTTTAGCCTGTTAGTGTGATTGCCAATTCCATGTTGGCTAAGTTTGGAGAGAGCATCCATGCTGGCTTGGACCTAAGGTCCTGCTTTGCTTCTGTGGCTCTGAGAGTGGTCTGTAGCAGATTTTAGGGAATAGTGAAGAGCAAGGACCCTTCCCAGGAGGCTCGGGGGTCATTAGGTGCTCTGGGATTTCCTGGGGCCAGCAGTGCCTTTTGCACTAGTGGAGAAATTCCACGGACATGTGTTTCCTGTCAGCAATGCTCTGCAGCACTGGAGGTCTGGATGGCTTTCAAAGGCATGTTTGAGTCAAAAGCCAGCAGTTGGGTCTGTGTGAGAGTGATGGGGTACATGGGTTTTATCAGGAGGTGAGACGAGCTGACCTGAGCATCCCTGCTTTCCTGCATGCAGTGCCTGCAGCCTTTGGCCCAAATTGGTTTGGGCTCAGCCCAGGATATTGCATTTGCAGAAGCAGCTCTGAGGTCCTCCAGAGCTCTGTGACCTGCTGCAGGGTTCACTCCTAGACATGAGAAATATTTGCTTTAAGTCAGCTGCTACATGGAGGAATAAATTGCTCTGTTCTGCTTGAAACAGTTGTGTTTTGCTGGACCACGACTTTATGGCCTTTTTTCTTGTTTGTTTTTCAATTGCTCCCCACAGAAAAGAAGAAAAGAACAAGCTTCTCATTGCTGGACACCTCTGATAAAATAATTTCTGGTGAAGGCTGCCTTTTCTTCATCTCTGAATGTGGCATTGCTGCAAAGTATTCATCTTAATTTTGACACCTTAAGGTATTACTGAAAGATTCCCCAAGTAAAAAATGAAATAAATGTATAAATATTTAGGACTCTGCACCCAAACTTCTTTTCTGAACTGACTGAACTTTTTTGAAGAGTGAAAAGCTGAATTCTGGTCTTTTGATAACTTTTGGCACTAGAAGAGTTTGGACAAACTGTTCCTCTTGCAGACCAAACCATGCAGGGCTGGACCCTGAGTGTGGCAGACCTGGCTGCTGGGATGCTGATTTATACCCTGCTGGAGCCCCCCTTTCCCAGCCTATTCCTGCAGTCACAATTCCTGGATAATCTAGTGATAAGTCCTCTCTGTGTAAGGCTGAGCTTGTTCTTGGTTCCATGATGCACATGAGCTGAAATGGCTCCTTGAACAGGGTTTGCCAGAATGAAGTTCCTGTTTCTAATTTAGGCAGCCTTTCCTTGGCACAAACAGCTCTCCATGCTCGTTGTCTCTGCTGTGCTGTTACCCAGACAGGGCACACTTCCACAGGGATCACCAAATGCAGCACTGAGCTCTTCTTTTCCCCACGGAGTACCCAAAACACAGGGAAGTAGCACGACCCCAGTGAACCACAACATGAAAAGGGAGTGGAGTCTCCCTGTTTTTCTCTTGGTTATGGGTTTGACCTGTAACCTAAGCACAGCCCAAAGATTTATACTTCAGAGATGTTAGTTAAAAGTAATCCTGCATTTATTATTTTAAAACAAATTTCTTGTGGCTTTAAACCAGCCTCAAAATCTAGTGGGGACAGAAGAGTTAAAATGTCCAGTTCAAATGAAATCACCTGACTTGCTTACTTTGAAAGATTTACCATCCTGGGCCTTTGGTGTTGCTGTCTCAGGGTAATGAAGATACATCCGGTATGTTCTGAGAAGCAGGATAATTGCTTTCATCAACACCAGCCAGTGTTTGGGTGAGATGGCTTTTAAACAGTGCAGCAGGGAGGAAAAGAAAAGCTAAATGCTGCTCTGCTGAGTTGGGCACGCACTGAGGAGAGCCAGGTAAGCAGCGCTGGATGCAGGGCAATCTTTCATCACTCTTGGCTCTGTGGGGGCTAATTAGAGACTGTGTTCTGGCTGCTGTGACTGGTATGGATGGGATTTGGTCCAAACAGGGTTTTCTGTAGTAAAAAAAGATGGTTGTAGCAACTGATGCAATGGTGGCAGCTGTCTTTAAAACCCAGTGTTAATTGGCTTAAACCTTTGCATTGGAAATGATCTGTTCCTACTGTAGCTGTTGCTCATTGTTCCCAGGAATGCCTGCTCCTGACTGTTCCTGCTGCTGGCTGATGTGGGAGATGTGCAACCATGACAGGAGGGTGGTCAAGGACTAGGAAATAATTCACACCAGTGACATCCACCTGTGAGGGGCCTGGGTTTTATTTGCCCTAGGTCAAATAGCTGCTTTCATCACCTTAGCTTCAAGGATTCCCACTGCTGAGGATGTGACTTTGGGTGGGATGAGGGCACACACTTGTGCATGTACAAATGGAGTCCATGGAAAATGAGACACAGTGAAGCTGGGTGTGGAAATGGTTGGTGTAAACCAGATGATGCTACTGTACACCCATCTGCAAAAGCATTCAGCCTGAAATGCTGTTGGGAGGCAAACAGTCCACCACAGCAATTCCAGCAACTCAGAACATAAAGTTAGGACCCTCCCCTCTTATTAATTGACATCTCACTTGGGACTGCATAGACTGACATCTTCAAGTTATCAGATGTTTGGAGGAAGAGGTGAATATTTAGCTGTTGTTTATTCAGACCAAGATTTAATTAATAATAAATAGATTAAATATTTGATGAAATAGACTGAAATTAAATATTTAGATCCCTCTTCCCCCCAGATAGCAGCCCCAGTGGATGTGTTTATGTGGGCAGTAAAGCTAGAACATCTTCTGAATGCCAGAGCATGTTCAAAGATCAGAGTTACATGAGAGTATCATCTGTGGATATGAATTAAATTTGTCTTGGATCCTTGTCTTTGGCAGCCATGTGGGAACATTGTCTTCCTTCCTCTGGGATTATTGAGCCACAACCTTCTGGGACTCAGGTGCCACTTCAGTGCAGGCTGTCTCCCTGTTCTCCCACCACATTCATCTTCAGTGGGGAAAGAGGCCTCCTGGGGAAGGGTTTTCTCCCGTGCTTCTATTTATCAGGGCAGTGAACACAAACTGAGAAGAAAACAGCATTGCTTTATACAGATTAATTACGTTCCCTGAAGAGGAAAATGTGGAAAAACAGCATCTTGCCTGAAGGAGGGCAGCTAATTCCTCATCAGTTGTGCAGGCTGGTGCTGTGTATCCCCCACCAGAGCAGGAGTGGGACCACTGTCCCCAAGTCAGAAAGCAGCTGCTTGGCCTTGGTGGTCAATGCTTAACTAGAAATAGTCTTTCAAAATCCACCTGCCAGTGAGTGGAGACTGAAAAAATGGCCCTTGGTTTGGTCCAGCCAATGATGGCTTGGAGCTACAGCCCCTGCCTGCCTGTCATTGTATCCATCAAGTGATGATGGACACTGGGAGGGGAGGGGCTGGGATACATTTCCTTCAGTGCCCAATTTCTAGGGCTGGTGTTTGGCCCCTGTGCTGGCACTGGCAGTATTGTAGCCAGAATTCACTTGGTTTTGGCTAGATTGAGCTTGTTTTAAAAGTATGTACACTATCCTAGCAGGAGTTTTCTGAACAAAAGTTTTGTCATAACCCACACAAAAGGACTTGTGTGTTTAGATAAGACCTCCCATCAAGAGTGAGGGTAAATCCAGGGCTCTTGTTGTCCAACAGACCGCTTTGGTCTGCTGGAGTATTTCAGAAGCAGGAGCAGAGTAATGGCTTGTCCCTCTCACCTCTGCCAGCATCACTGAAAGGGGATGAAGCCAGTGCAACCCATTCAGAGTGGTTAAGTGACTTGCTAGAGGTTGAGTGAGAAAAAAAAAGCTGTGGTAGATTAATAAAATATGGTTTTAAATAATTCAGCATGGGCCAGCTGATGAAGCTTAACAGGACCAGAGAGCTGATCTCATTCAGTTTGGCGTGAAGCACTGCCTGGCCAGCTTTTTGGCAGGAGGCAAGGGATGTTCAGGACACCTGGGAAGGGGTCTCATGTTGTGTGGGCATGTCTGCCCACCCCATTTCTAATCTCATGGTGGCTCTCAGAGACTGGTTGGGGATTGCAGATTTGTGTTTGGTGTGGTGACAATTGTTCTCTGTGTCCTTTGGTGTCTTTAGGGTCCCTTTTGGTTTCCTGCCAGGAAAGGGCATCCCTGGTCTGGGTGGGCTTGTGAGTCCCTGCTGTCCATGATGCCTGGGAAAGGCAGCTGAACAATTTCCTGGTGGTGGGCAAGGGAGCCTGGATTCCAAGGTCACAGGGGCCCAAGATGATGGTCCTTGCCTGAGGTATGTGCATCCCCAGTGCTCACAGCACCACCTGAGGGGCAGCTGCAATCCCCTGGGGAAGGAGCCAGACTGTGGGACTCCCAGCCTTGCTCTGCCCTCCTGTTCCTGTTCCTGCAGGCTGTGCTCTCCTGCACTCTCCTCTGTGGCTGCAGACTGACTGGCAGTCTGTTTGCAGACACCAGCACTCCATGCTTGCCTTGCCTCTGGATGCTGCAGCAATATCTCATTAAGTCCAGGTCTTTTTCTAGGAATCTGCTGAAGAAAACCCAAACAAACCTGTCTTTGTTTTTGTGGCTTATCTCTGTGCTGCTGAATTGCCTTGAGTTTCATTGCCAGCAGGCAGCAGAACCCCCAATACCCATCAGGGATGTCTCTTTACTTGTACTGCCAGGTTTCTCAGAGCTGTAAATGTAGCCAAGCAGAGAAAACCATTTCCAGAGCAGATTTCTGAGGGCCCCCACAGGACCACAGCCAGGCAGGCAGGTCAGCACCTGGGAAAGCCAGCCCTTGCTGGCAGCTCTCCTCTCCTTTTGGTGAATTGCACCAGGCTCTTGATCTGCATTGTTAACTGCAAGGGACTGGTGAGGGCTGACTCCCCACGGATGGGCATAGGTCTTGAGGGGCTGCCCTCTTGGTGCATGGATGTCAGTGGCACCAGGCCAATGCTGAATGGACCTGCTATCACTCATATATGGCCCTCAAACTGGGGCTTCCTCTGCTGGGGAAGAGAATTAGGTGGTAGTTGAGCTGATTGTATTTTTGCCTTGTGACACAGAGAAAGGCACAGGCAGTAGGAGCCCAAAGAGAGTCTGATTAATGTGCTTCTGGAATTGGATTGTTTAATGCAAACAGCTTTAGAGATATGACTAAAGTAGGAAAAGAAACTTGGAAAAGACCCCATTTGGGATAAAAGCAAAGAAGGCTATTTTTTGCAAATACCAGTATAGCTTCTTCTAAAAATAATATCTTGGATGTCTGTTCGAAAATGAGAAACAAATGTGATTCTGAACAGTCTAATGCAGCCTGTCATTTCAGAGGAGGAGGGATGGGACCTCTCACTGGAGGCAGGGAATGCGCTTGCAGGCTCTCAGAGTCAAGGCAGAAACCAGGCTGCGTGGAATCCCAAGCACAGCTTTGGAAGGAAACGTGGATGTGAACGAGCAGCATTTGCCCACAGGCTGCTGAATTGCAGGTTTGCTGTGTTGGCAGCCATCTTCAGTCATGGCTCTGGGAAGATTTTTGAGAGTATGTGAGAGTTTCTGGGGATCAGGGGAATGACATGTGGGTGGCCATGCATTCCCATCAGCAATGGCATTCACACAAGAAAAGGAGTAGCCCACTGTTAACTTCTGGTGGTTTTAATTTTCTAAGCAGAAGCAGGAGCAATAGCAAAGGATGGGGTAGAAGAAGGAATGGCCCTTGCAAGAGAGACCACATCAGAGTGTCTTTCTGTTCAGCTATTTCAGGTCCTTTTTGGCTGTCCTTGCCTCTCTGGTGCACTGTTCCCGAGAATCTTGTAGAAGCAACAAGGTAGGTGTCTCTTCTTTTTGCACGTCTTTGCCTCAGCATCTCAAGCAGATTTTTTTCATCAGCCAACAGCCGAGAACACTGTGTTCAAAGTGAATTCAGGTTGCAAACATCGATGCCGGTGCCAAAGCCTTGCAAATGATTGAAAACCTTCAGGGTACCCTTCAGTACTAACTCAGACAGCATCCAAGCAGTTTTGGAGTGTTTTCATAGACTCCTCACCAGTCTAATATTAAGCTCTGCTCCAACTTTGCCCTTTCCAAGCAGTGATCCAGCTGTCCTCTGGCCCTTCTGTGAAAAGCTTACAAGAAGTTTTTGCTTCCTTTGGAGCTGATGATTATGAGTGTGTTTTATTTGAAATGTTCTGATCAGAGCACTCCACCTCAGGTAGGGCTACAGGGACATGCACCCGACAGAGTGCACAGCTCTCCAGCCCTCCCTGACAGCTTCACCTGCCCTTTGCAATGTGTGCTGGGGAAAGGCCTGCCTGCTTCCTTTATGACCAGTGTCTGTGAAGAACACAGTGGTGAGGCACTGAGACCACCAGCCTGTGCACTGTTGGTATTGGGTAGCGCTGGACCTTTCCCGAGTATGAATCAGAGTTATGTCTCTGGAGGGAAAACTTTCTCTTGGATCTCCTTAAAGGGGTTTAATTCATCTGCCTCTGCCTGCAGATGATGTCATGATGGGACTGAGAGGCCAGGAGTCAGCAATAGGTGATCTAATGGAAAAGGTCTGTAGGTGTCAGCTGTACTTGCCCAGGGGGTTTGTAGTGGCCTCAGCTGCTCTCACCTTTGTTGGCCCATTAGAAAATCCTTTGGCATGATGCCCAAGGCCAGGAGAGCTGTCAGGTGGCACAGGGAGGGCCAGACAGTTGTATATGCCAAGTCCCTTGGGCTGAGGATAGGGAGCAAGCTCTCCACCTTGCAAGCTCAGAACACCCTCTTTGCCCTTGCTTGGTAGCCTTGTCTCTAAGATGACTTGCCCAAAAACACACTAACCTTCATGGGGCTTTAACAGACCCTGCAAGCTGGGACATCCTATGTCCTGCAAGCTGGATTCTTCAAGTCCTCACTACTAAAGAGAGGGGCTACTTCAGCCAAACTGTGCCTGAACTATCTCAGGGACAAAGCTGCAATATTTCTTTGAGCTGTTTTGGAACTGATTGAATGACTGATGGCAGCACTGAGAACTTTTTGGTATCCAACTGGGATGCCCTCCTCAAAACCAAAACACCACCAGAAGGTGTTTTTCTTGTGGCATGTTTTGATTCTGTCACTGTGTGTAGTTTTTGTGGTCACTTTGTTTTGCCCGACTGTGTTGCTCTGGGCATGATGGGGAGGAAAATCCATCTTTCAGTAAATGCTCCTCAAGCCACCTGCTGTTACAGCAGATTGCTGCATGTGTCTCTGTTCCCAGAGAACAAAACCATTGTAAATCTGAAATTTCAGGTCGTGTTCCATGCCTTCTGCTATCTGATCCACCTCACAGTGCAAAATTTTCGGCGTGTGTTGGATGCAACCCAAAATATTATGCTATAAGCATGAAACAGCTGTAATATAGAATGTGAATCTCATGTGCAAAGACTTAGAGGATTTGGATTTCCAGGCCAGAGGAAGAAGAACATCCTGCAGCAAAAACCCTTCTTCAAGGCCCTGCTTTTTTCTCTCTGAGACACTGCAGGAGGGAAGACTTTTGCACTTGCCTGGGAGAAACTCAGGCACTGTGCTCTGACACGCACCCTAATCCTTTTGCCATGGTACATGAAACTGGAGTGTGTTTCTCCATCCCCAACTGCATTAACAGTCTTTGGAGGCTTTATAGTTGAACTCTGGTTTTCCCTTATTCTGGATCCCCACTCTCTAGCCTTGCTCTGCAAAGACAGGGACTAAACCTTCTCCCAAGCTTCTCTGTGACTGTATCTGTGGATGAAGCAGCTGGCTTTGTAGGCAGGTGTTTGCCCATCTTTATGCCTGTCACAAGTTATTAATGTGTGGCATGACTGCAGTGCCTCTGGAAAGAGCCCAGCACTAACTGCTCACTTCCTAGACTTGTCATCCATTCCTTCTGCCAGGTCATCTCCACTTCAGATCTGCTTTCTTTTGGATGCAATTTTTTTTTTTTAAGTGACAGTGCCCTCAAGGATTTTGGCAAAAGAAAAGCAAAATGGAAAAATCTTTCTGTCAGGACCCATTCTTCTGACACAGCAGCAGCTGCCATGGAGGAGAGCCAGCAGCAGGGATCCTCTTTGGAGGAGTTTACAGGCTGAGGATCAGAGCTTGTGCTTCTGTCCCTGCTTGGTAGCACAAGCTGCCTCCTGCAGGGAGAGGTGGTAGCCAAATCAAGTTTGAAATGTGACATTCACAGCTCTAATTAGATATTTGCAGTTTCACTTTGACTCCAGAACCCAGCCCAAGCAGGTGAGTGTGTGTGTCTTCCAAAGCTTGCCAAAAGGCAGTCTAGGAACTGCCTCAGTGCAGTGAGACCAGCCAGCCCAGGACAATAGATTCAGCCTGTTTAAATGTCTGCATTAAGGCAAGCTGAGTCACTCTGAGCACTCACTTTCTCTTGGTCCATGGTGAAGGCAACCTCCTGGCCAGCTCTAGGAAAATTGCAGCTTACTCTAGAGCTGCAACACTGGGAGAGAGAAATCTGATCAAGAAGGGAATAACACAATATCCTTCTACCTTCTGTCCTGGTGGGCTCCATCCAACTCTACTGCAATAGGCTGACCATTCACAGCTCTTCATAATTTATTAAATCTTTACTGAATATTTTAATAAGCATGGCCAGAACAGAAAAAGACAAAAGCTTGGTAGGCATTTCTCCTGAGTCTGATGTTAGGATACGTGAGCTTGGAGTGGGGCTCTGGACAGGGACTGGAAGGAGACTGCAGAGGAGGACAGCAGTCCATCATGTCTGGATTTCATGGGCTGAGGAAGCTCTTGGGTGCAGGTACATGATGCTCTCAAGGGTTTGCTACTCTCATAAGCCAAAAGCATGTCTAAGTTTTAAGGACAGGTCTTTTTCCTTCATCTTCCCATCTCTGTCCCTTCCCCACTTCACACTGTTAATCACACTGGCAGGATGCCCTCCAGGCTGAGACTGTTCTGAGAGCAGGGTGAGAGGAGGATGCTGAGAAGGAACAGCAGGCTGCACATTTTTCTTCTCTAGCATGATTTAGCCATGATTAATGCACATGGAAAATAATCAGCGCATTCAACCTAATTTCTGCAGAATTATTGAAGGGATGATAACAAGGGGAGAGGAGATATTTTGCTGCTTTTAATGTATTTTTAGGAAGGAGGGCAGGTGTCATGTGAATCTGGTTAGGTGACATCAGCATCTCATATTAAGTCAGGGAGTAAAATTTATCACTGTTTTTCCTTTTTTTTTTTTTTTTTTTTTTTTGTCTGCAAAAGGCATTGCTAGTCTGAGCTTTGGAGATCTCCCAAAACCAGGTCAAAGGAAGCTCATTCATCATTAAAACAACACAGAGCCTGTATTAAAGGGAAGAGGGATTATAAATGGGGAATCTTTGGAAAATGGGATTATTATGCCTTGCTCTGAGCTGTTGATCACCTCAGCCTTTCCACTCCTCCTTTCAACGTGCTGCCAGTGGGGCTGGGTACAGCAAATTGCTCCTGGATCCTGGGGAAAATGCACCATGCAGGAGCTGGGTCAGGCAGACATCTGGGGCCTGAGCACATCATTACAATGGGGTGGTCATCCTCTTTGCACATATCACCAAAGGTCTTGTGTTTCAAGTTAGGTCAGATATGGCTACTTCTAGTTTGCTTACTGCTGTGATCTCTATTTATCCCATGAGGAAGGAAAACATCTTGTTTTATGAGCCAGAGGCCTTGTAATACTTGCTTCCTCTCATGTGATAAAATGAAATAAAATATTGGTTGACTAGAGAGACCTTAATATTTCTCCAGATTATATAATGCACTAAATAATAAATAAAAATTACTGATATGGAAAATATTGTAAAAGTCTATATTTTGGTTTTAATTGCATTCCTTTCTGGCCCAGGTAAGTGTGTCAGCTACTTCTTTTAATTGTGTTTTTGTGACTTTGAATTTACACTTTATGTATTTCCATTTTCTTGTAATTCCCATTTACCTACACAAAATTAACACTTCTTGTCCCTGCTGATCTTACTGCTATTGATTTTTCCTTTAGTTTTCTAATTTTGCAAATTTTGATTAGGGTTTTTTTTCCTCTGTAGGTTTCTCTAGGTATCCGTGCCTGTTCAGAGAGATTATTGCCCATAAGTGCTTAATTTCAGAGTCCAAAGACATATAATTTCAGACAGAGCTAGGAGCCGTGTGATCTCTGAGTCAAACTGCGAAGAACAATTGGATGCCATGGCATTTAGCAGTCAGGCTCTTGGGTGTTGCCTCATCAGAGACGAGAGCAGGGCTGAAGCTGCCTCCTCTTTGCGTGGGCGTCTTGCTGCCTTCTGGGGCCATTGGAAGCAGTGGATGCCTGAGGCTGTGCTCCATGGCAAAGCCTTGGGATTGGGACACCCAGGGAATGCCCTCACTGCCTCCCTGCCTGCCTTGGTGCTGGTGGTGCCTCTTGGGGGACTGCAAGCATGTAGCTGGGGACTGGAGGTGGCACTGGTGTTGATGTGAGGATGTGGCAGCCCCAAAGGGCTGGGGCACACTGTGAACCCTGCTGGGGTTTGGTTCCTGGGGACAGCCTGGCCTCAGGAGACCAGCTTCTCACATCATGGTTAGGTTTATTCCTTCAGATACTCTGCAATGATCCCTTTTAGCAGAGGAAGGGGATTTGCCTTTGCATCCTTGCATATCAGGGTGCCCAGGCTTGGGTGGAAGGATGCACAGAGAGTGGCACCCTCTGCAAGAGAGATGGATTTTCTGTCCTGGAAAGTGGGGAGCAGAGTGAAGGGACAGAGGTGTCCAGGTGAGCCCGAGTGAGCTGGTGCACACAGCCAGGTCCTGGATGTGCAGCCCTGTGCTCTGTACAGGCCAGCAGAACCTTTAGAGAGGTGCTGGGACAGGAGTTGTATTCCACTGACTGTTTAGAAGTTGGCTGAATGTTCTTGTCCTCGCAGATCAGCTGCAGGAATATGCTGGAGGTCTGGAGATTGGAGTGGAGATTATAGCTAGTAATTTTAAGTTTTAGGAGCTAAGAACTAGACCTATGCTGGCCAGACCTGAATGGTCTGGTGAAAATGAAGAGGACAATCTCATGTGTTCTGCCATGTGATGAGACTTCCTCAGAAGGTCCAAAATGCTCAACCGCTCAGGGAAGAGCAGACAGATGTTGCCAGGGACTCAACTCTTGGAGTTATTTTGCCCAGATGAACAGCAGTGGTCTACCAGGTGGTCTAAATGGAGAGGCCCAGTGCTCCTTCCTGCTGAGTGTCCATCCAGCAGTGGGTGCATTTCCATGAGACTGGGAAGAGACTAGGAAAAAGCTGGAGACAGATGTGGCCTCCTGGTCAAGGCAGTCTTTGGGCCTTGACTCACAAGAACCAGCACAAAGTTGTTCATGCAGATGCTTTTCAAATGAGTAAATGCCAAGTGCCTCTGCAGGGTATGTTAGTCTGGTACCTGTCCAAGGTATTAAGAAGGAGATTTGCTTTTGACTGTGTAACCTGCCCTTGCAGAGAAAACCCACTGAGGTTTTTTTTTTTCTCCCTTTCATGATAAGCACAAGAACCCGTGGTGGTCATAGGATCCCTTCAGGAGCATCCTGACTCAAGCAGCTTGTTGCGTTGTTTGTAAAAGTCCAATTTTCTTTTTGAGGAAAATCAATACAGCTCATTACTTAGCCGAGAAAAGATCCCTGTGTCAGTGCCACTGGAAGCAGGCCTTGAGCAGGCTCAGCCAGTGTTTGTAAGCCAGACAACGGGCTGATAGCCTTTGTCTTAAATTATCTGCTCCAAACTAAAACTGCCCCACTGAGAAGACCGATCAGCTTCCCGCAGACCACCAAAAAGCTGCTCAACAAGTGAATACCACCAGCCTTGGGCAAAATATGCACTGGAAAAAAAAGTAACAACCCAGAAGACACTTTTTTACACCTGCTGTGATGACTGTAAGTTCTCATGCTGCTTCTTCATTATATCCTTTCTTCTAGGCTCTGGCTTCATCATCAAGTCTTTTCAGAGCTAAGATGCAAGATACAGTGCTACAAGGCTGGCAGATAGCCAAATATTCTTTGTTGAGCCTGTTTTGAGTGGTGAGACAGAAGTCAGGTGCTTGGCCCAGACTTATGATGAGTTCAAAACACTTGTGTAAGTGCAAGAGGTGTTTTAAAGCAGCTTTGGAATCTGAGGGGGGTTGAGACAGTTGGGTAGACAGTGCCCTTGACTACCATGTGTGTGTGTATGGCTTTGGGGACTGCACTCTTGGTCACTGTGTTTATGCAGGATGTGGACTGGGGACATCCTAACCTGCAGTAAATACATACTTTTGCTACTCATATGAATATAAGAGCAGTGAAAACTGTTCCTTGCTGCAGCCTTGTTTCAGGATCCAAGAACTCTTCTCAGAGGTTTGCTAGTTTAGAAAGTTGGAGGAGGTATTGGTCCTGTGTGAAATGGAGAATGCAGAGAAAAAAAATGCACATTGTAGCTGCTGAGCAATAGGACTGGGGGCTGAACAGTCATATCTTTATGGTTTTGGTTTGAGATCTGAATGAAGAGAATGAGTGAACAGAAATTTAGTGGAGGCATTTCACTGCAGTAAGTTCAGGGACAAGGTCAGTGAGATGAGAGGACCAATTGTGCATGGAGAATTACTGAGAAGGTAACCTAATGGCTGGGGTACTTACTCAGCCAACAGGAAGAGCTATAAATAAGGATGCAAAGCTGGTAATTTCTGTTAACAAATTCCCTGTCTTAGCTATTCGCAGGCTGCTTCCAGACCAGAGTAGATACCAAAAGGAAGACTGTGGTTTATTTTAAGGGACTAATCACTCGAGAAATGTCTCCTCTCTCCAGATCTCCTTTGTGGTGGTTGCTCTTGAGATTTTGGATGCATGGAATGCTGGTGAGCTTGACCCTGCCTGTCTCTTCTCCATTAGGTGGTGAGAGGTGGCTTCCACCGTCATGCCCTGGGATGAGCAGCATGCTCAGGGCTGGGGGAATGTGTCCCAGCAGCAGGGAGTGAGGCAGTGCTTGCAACAACATTTTGTAGTGCACTGACCTCTTGACCAGCTCCTGTCTGCAATGTGTACCACCAGGTCAGTAAAACCAAAACTGAAAGGGATTTGCATCCTTGTCCCCAAATCTGTCCAAAACCCCTCTCTTGTTTTGGCTTCCATCACTGGTTTGTTTCCAGTCTTCCTCTGTACCAAGCCTTTGATCTCATGAGCTGTCTTTAAGAATTTATTCCAGATTATAGATAATTTCAGGCTGTAGAGACTGTGAACAGATGACATTGCTTATATTACCAGGCTCCTCCAGTGTTTGATGACGGCTATGATTGCAGTACATATAACATTATTATTTGACTGCAATTACAATAGCATGGGTGGTGTTATGCCTGACTAGCTGATTAATCATCTGGAGCAATGAGTAAATCTCCCCCTCTTTTTCAATAATTAATGTGTACAGCTGGATTGCAGTTGGCTGAGTGAGCGTGGAAGTGATCAAGGCAAACAGAGAGGTGTTTGGCAGCTTTAGGCTGTCAGAAAGGATGAGCATATGGAGCTCTCAGGGCAATTATTCCCTCTGTGATGTAAACTGTAGCTTGAGCCAGCTCTGATCCACCTCAGGGAGCTACATTCTGTGGTAGGTGGCCAAAGTGCTGCAGACAAGCTGGACCAGTCAGAGTTATAAGGTCTGGCTTTGCGGGTAGGGCCATTTCAGACCATAGGATGCAAAGCTCTTTCTCCTTGCAAGGGTTTGACAGCCTTTTGCCAGTGTGTTTGTAGCTACCCAGGAGTGAAGAGGAGAGAGAAATTCATTACTAGAATTGGATTAAATACCTGCTGTGCTGGGGACTTGCCATGATGGCTTAGGGCCACTGCTGTCTCCACGCAGGTACAGTGGCTTTCTGGTTCTCCCTGCAGTCTGGGCCACATAGATTCAGTCAACAGCAGTACAGATTGTCTGAAAGTACCTCATGGTTTTGCTTATGGGCATTTACAGTTCAAATCAAGAGACATTGCAGCCTCTCCCTTCCTCATATGTTGATATTCTTTGCTCTCCTGATACAGCAAATATCAAGGTGAAATATTAAATGTCCTCCACAATGCAATTACATATGGCTGGTTGCAATCAATTCCCTCTGCCTCATGCAGTTTGCTATTGTTTTCCCCTTCCCTTCTCTTCCTCTAAAAGACATGAGGCTTTCATTTGACAAAAGATAAAGACTTTGATTTCCACTCCACCCAAGGAGAACTGTGTTCCCAAATCTCAGTTTTCACAGAGGTGAATCAGAGGTGATTAAAGGTGATGGAGAAAAGAAGACTGAATGGAAACACAACCCTGCAGCTTAGTGAACACTGCAGGACAGGGAAGAGAGGACAGATGCTGATGCCTGCTACAGTGATGGTAAAGCACTTGGTAAAAGCAGTGAATCAGCAGCTCTGAACAGCTTTTGCCAGAGCCGTGGTTTGTCCCTGCAGGACACAGCTGTGTTTCCATCCTGTCAACCTCTGGTTGTATTAAGCTGAACATTTCATCACCATGGGCTGAAACTCTACAAGTGAAGAGTGCTCACACACCATCAGGCAGGAGTGGAGGAAACCCCAGAGCCCAGTGGGAGTGAGGCACCAAAGAGCCCCATGGTCCAGCATCCATGGTCCAGCATCCATGGTCCAACATCCATGGTCCAACATCCATGGTCCCTGCTTCAGTGCCTGCCCAGGGGCACTCCTGTGGTACAGGTGTACTCAGACCACAACACATTTCTTCAGAAATCAATCAGACTTTTCATTACACTTTAGTCTTTGCCTTACCTGTCTGAGCCTTATGCATTGTTTTGTTTGTGGCTGCTCTCAGTGCTGGTGTGGCTTTGTTTATGATACAGTCATTTTTTACTTTCTGATTGCTAATATCTCCTGTTTTACATTCTTTCCACATCAATCTAGGAGACCAGAGATAACTCAGATGAAAAGGAGCCAATTATGTGGTGCCTGGGATACTCGTAGTCTGGACTTTATGACCCAGGAAGTTTCTCTCTACACCATGCTCCCAATTTGTTGAATTTTTTTTTTCTTCACTAATATAAACAAATAACATATCCTGGATACTCTGCAGTCAACAGCACTCACTTTATTGGCAGTAACTGACTTAGAAGCTACTATATCTCTGTAAATTTTAACCTATATTTAACTATCTATCTATCTATCTATCTATCTATCTATCTATCTATCTTTCCATCAGCTTTCCATCATTTTGCTTTTTTTTTTTTTTCACTTCATCATCAGGTTGAAAGCTTGCTGATGCTAGATTCTCTGCCAATTTCTGAAATTAACCCAAGCTAGGAACTTTCCATTGTTTTCCATTTATGTGCTGGTACTTTCCAAAGCTTTCCTTTTTTCCCATTTCATCCTTGATTGGCATGCTACCATGGATGAGGCAGGAGACGAGCTGGGTCAGTGCTGAGTCCCTGGGAACTCCCTGCAGGTGGCTGCTGGGAGTGTCAAACTAGTGATGCAATAGATTAAATTTACCAATGATTTATTGCTGCTGTCTTCAGGGAGGTCTTCACCATGGACAGATATCTCCTGTTAGTGTGACTGCAATGCTCAAGTCTTCCCTTCTGACCAGATTTCTGTCTAAAACAGCAAGCAGCCAAGCAATAATGACTGTGCTTAGGTGACTTTCAAATTTTTATTATTTTGTAAAAAAAGGATGAGCAGAAGCTTATAAATTTCAGTGTGAGAATGCAATGAGAAGCAGAAGGTTTGAATTAAAGTCACCATGCTTTTTGATCCAGTATTTGGAATTTAGGTGTGGGGACTTTGTAAGTGAAGAATGTACCTCATCATAAAGTGCTGGAAAACAGTTCTTCTTTTGAAGTTTTGTTTCCAGACACTGAAAACCCATTGAAACATCCTATATATCCTGCAGTATAACACTACATATTATATAGTTTCTGTACCAGACAAGATTATAAATGACCATTCTTCACTCTCTTATATTTGAGAGCAGACTGTTTATTATTTGTTCTTTGTAACAATATACCTGGCAGAGGGTTCATTTTTAATTTCTCTCCCTGTGTTGAGTTGCCCGCGTGTCTCTGCCCAAGCCTGGCAGGGGTGGAGCCCATCCTGGACCTGGAGAAAGCACCTGCAGAGGCTTCCTCCTAGAGGCTGCTCCTTTGGCAGTCACCCTTCCCAGGGGACACTCAGAGCACTGGTGAGGGACAGCTGGTTGCAGATGTGAGCCCGCACGCTCCAGGGCTGCTTCCCAGCAGACTTCACCAGAAGGAAAAATTACTGAAGAAAAAAATATAAATAATGCAAACACAGGACACAACAGGAGGAGTAGCCTTAAGTACCTTAAATTAGGGGAACTGAAAGTCATCTCACTGCACCATGACATTTTAAGCGAAGTCATTATAATTAATCTTCTTTTAATATAGAATAATAGTCTAAGAAAATGCAACACAAGCCATACTTCTCCTGCTAATATGTATCCAGGAGACAGAGTGGATTTGAAGTAAGGTGATCTTTGTAATATGGTAGAAATAAATTCCTGAAAGCAGCAATTGATCGATATGGAGAGTGGCAGGTAAAAGCAGTACAAATACCTTCTCTAAAAGCACTGGATATAGTAATTCCCACAGCACCAGGAAGATGTTAGCTAATCAGATAAACCATAAGCTTCACTCCAGAAAATCTCAGGGTGTATGGTCAGCAAGTGACAAATGTGTGTGCTGGGACTCTCTGGAACAGGGGAAAGCCATGGCCACAGCTGTGACTCATTCCTGATTGACCGGGACTGAGTGGCACCAAGGAGGCTGTTTGCTTTCATGGTGCAAGTGGGTGTGTGGCTGTGGCACCTACCCCAGGCCAGTCTGGAGGGCAGCTTGGCAGTGTGAGTGTCGAGCTGGTGTTGAAGAGCAAGCCTGTCTCCTTTGTGCACATCTCTCTGCCACTGACAATAGGCACAGTAAGTAGGGAAGGGTGTTTGCAGGGGACTCTTGCTATTCCCCTTGGCAGGCATGAAGTCAGGATTAGCCCAGTCCTGCTAAGCTGGTCCTAGGGAGGCCAGGTGTCCTCTATGAGGGCTGGAGGAAATCTCTGTCCAGCACATTTGGCTGTAACCAAAGGAGCAGAGAATGGTAATGGCTTGTACTTCAACTGGAGCCAACCCACCAAATGTTAAGCAAACTTCTGGGAGAATCCATGCACAATTCACAGGAGTCACTGGTCCTGCAGGAACAACAGCTCCTGTACATAACCTTGATCATGGCTTTTCATGCCCACCTACCAAATATATTGTAGAGATTATATTATACTCCTGTGCAGAGGTGGTGGTGTGCTCATCACAGCTTATACTTTATTCTGGTTGTATTATAAATTCTGTCTTCCACAGATGAAAGTACAGATCAAAAAGTGCACAGAAGCACTGAAGTGCAATCCCTGTCTCACCAGTTTTACAGACTAACAGTACCCTCAGATGGGGTAAGATCTTCTCCTTGATGCCTACTGCTCACTAAGCTTCTTTGCTCTCTAGTCCAACATTAAAGAACCTGCCATTTATCCAAGCTCTGGCACCTGTAGGACCCTCTCTATGCTGATTCAGCTCACTAATCTGGCAGAAAAAATAGTACAACAGAAAAGAGGTAGATGGTTTATGCTGAGTTAATGAGTTGAACTCACCCCTGGCTTTGTTTGCATAGGCCAGCTGGAAATCTTCTTCCCCAGTGAGATGGTGCTAATTCTCATCTCCAATTTTAGCTCCTCTCCTACATCATTCTATTCTAGATTTTCTTTTGATGCAGGTAAGTAACCTGAAAAGTTGAATGTATACCTTTTGCCCCCCTCTGCCTGGAAACATTTTTTTTGTCACTGCAGGTGGAGCCTGGACTGAACATTTTCTCCCCAGAACCATATGGAGCTGGGCTTCAAGGGTGTAAACTGCTTGAAAAATGGAAAAAATGCACAACACAGTAAGTGTTGGGAAGGACAAAACAGTGGTTAAATAATGAAACCAATTTTTTGTGATAGCCTGACTGTCAGGCTGGGCACCAGTGTGTTGTTTGTTTTTCCTCAGATTTGTATCTTCCAGAGCTGGTTCGTTAATTTTTTCATTAAGCAGCTATCCGTCAATGCACTGTGTTTTAATTATGCCTCCTGCATGAGTGCTGGTCTGATCTAGTGATGCAGGGAAAAGCCTTCCCTGTAGGACATTTCCTCTAGTCCGACCTCTGGGCTGCCCCAGCCTTGTTGCAGGGTTTAGTCCCTGTGCAGGGATCAGACCTTGGTGTGCTCAAGCAGGAGCCAGGCAGGGAAACATCTCTGTCAGTGCACAGCTCCTGGTGCTTTTTTAGGAGTGTCCTGAGAGCATGGAAAAAGAGATTGGGGTTTGATGCTGACTGCTGGGCTGTGGAAATGTTCCTGACAGTGGTTGCTATCTCTTTTTTCAGCCCTCACCTGTACATCTGCTTTGCTACCAAACCTTTTTCTTCCTTCTGTCTGAAGCCCCTCTAAAAGCTCTTTCAGATTTATTTGCCTCTATTCTCATATTCAACCTCAATGTCTCTGCAGAGATGCCTGGAGCAAACTGCTTCTCCTGTACTGCAGCTCATGAACTCACCTACAATCTGATTCAAGTGCAGTTATTAAAGGGTAGTGCTGCTCCATTGTCTTGCGTTATATCTATATTGCACAATGTAGTGGAGATTTATCAGACTAACCATAATTAATTTAGTTAGCACAATGAGCAGTTTAGCCAGGCTGCCATGGGGCTGCTAAAGGGCTCATTTACCCCTTTAGAAGATCAACAGAGACAAATCTTAATCTGGTAGGTGCAATGAATATGTTCATCCAAAACTCAAGCTGAGCTACGCTTTCCAGAAGAAACCAAAAAACTATCATGAATAAATCCATAATTCCATAGATTTATTAATATTTCACCAAACACCCTCAATAGATTTATTCATATTTTATATCCATAGATTTTATTTGTGGAGTAGGGAAAAAAGGAAAATTGTGAAAGCTCTTGTTTCTTAATTCTGATTTTACTACTTGCAGTGCTAAAAGGACAGTTTGCACCTGAGTTAATCAGCAGGGTCTCTGTTTGCTGTGGGCACAGAGGTGTAAGAGAGCCATTGGCAGTGAACATGTCCAGTTCATGCTGGAAATTAGGAATCTCACTTTTAAGTGTGGGGACACATGAAGTAGCTTTATCCAAGGAAAGGCACTGTGTGTGAGAAGCACTGAGCTGCACAGGAGTCAGTGCACAACCAGTTTGTGGGAGGAACTGTGTGTGCTCATTACTGCAAATGAAGTAACTCCTGTTCAAACACCCAAGAGGTACCTGGGATGAAGGATAACTCAGCAGTCAGGTGTTTCCACTGTGAAGACTCCCCTTCCTATCCCATTTATTAGTATGCTCCATGGTTATCCCATCTGTCGTAGTCTGCATTAGACATGAAGGGATGAAATCACCCTTATCATTTCCCCTCCCACCTTTGGTGAGAACTGTTTGTGCTTTGGTTGATTGAAACCTGCTGTGGTTGTTTCCAGGACTCACTAATACCAGGATTAATCTGAAGCTACTGTACAAATAGTGCATTCTGGCACCTCTGACAATAGACTCACTGTGACACTGGTTTCAGCTGGTGTGGCATCCAGGCTTGGGTATGTGTGGTAGAACTGCACCCCTGTGCATTATCCTCTCCTCAGATCAAACAGCAGTTTATCCTCATTTAAATTGTCCCAGAAGAAAGGAAAGCTGGAGCACTGAGCCTCTTATGGGTCAGCTTGCAATGAGCATTCATGAATTTTAGAACAGTCTTTCATGAGACCAGAAGCATTGGGAAGGAGAGAACCACAAAACAGAACACTGATTTGCTGCTGCCTAAAAAGCTGAAAGGAGAAGAGCAGAAATACCACAAATACAGCAAGTCTCCTTTGCCAGGCAGCAGGGCATCATAGCAGCAGACAACATAACTGTCCTCCAAACACATAAAAATGTGCATGACGAAAGCAGGAGATGAAGGACCATAGGGCAATGCTGGTAGAGCCTATTCCACCCCTGGGCAAGGGCAAAGACTATGTTTGGTCAGGAAATGTGGAGGCGTCACCGCATTCCAAGTGCTGGGCGCAATTACGGATGCAGTAGATCTCTTGCTAGGATGTGTGCATGGGGAAATGTTTCCCAGAATGGAGCGATTTCGATGTAAAAATTCCTTCTTGTCTCATGGGTTGTGCCAAGGAAAACAGCACTGGGGCAAGGCAACCTCACAGCAGGAAGAAGTGAGTCCATGGATGAGTCCACTGTAGCACCATAATGGGCATGAATGTGTGCTGGCTCTTTGCACGTGGGAGAACTGGAAAATGCTTTGGGCAGAGCCCTGCCCTGTGGCTGGTTGGTGGTGATCCCACCTCAAAATAGAGGATGGAGAAGGCAGTAATGGCCTGCCAGGCTTGACAGTACTGGGAGTGAGAAGGGAAAGGAAGGGAGGGTGGAGCCACCAAAGAAGGCGAGGAATCATGTAAGTAAAATACCTTTTAAAGAAAATCTTACATCAATCCCTGTGTTACTTAACCAAGACAGTCTCAAGTGAGAAGTCATTAGAGTTCATTACCCCCGGCAACCTATGGCCATTAATTCTCTCTGGCAACAATACCTAAGGTTGGAGGAACATCCAGGCTATGGAGTGCTGGAATGCAGAGACAAGATAGGACACAAATACTTTCCTCATATATGTCAAGAAAGTTGAAAAAGATAAAAATGGTGCTACGGGGAAAAGAACAGTTAAGTGAGCAAGGGGAACAACAAATCACTGACAGGCATTGCTCCTTCTAGCACCAAAGTTCAGTGATCCACAGGAAGAAACAACTTTTCTGAGGATGCAGACATGCTCCATCTGTTGTTTCATATCTCTTTACTTTTCCTATGTTGTCACATGGTTTCTCAGTCATAAAGCTCCTAAGCTTGGTCTTTAAATGGCCCAGTAAGGAAATCAATCTAACTCAACACTCCTTCCTATACTGAAATGGCCTGAGAATTGCTGAGTCTGGTTTAAACCAAAGACTCTAAACTTTCCTCACTACTGCAAAGCAGGATGGTGGTTCTTATGTAATCTGGAAAGGGGATTTCTCAGCAGGTTTTCTCTGTCTGCTTTCAGGACCATTCTGGCTGTCTTCCTGGGAAAAAGAAATATCTTGGCACCTACAGCTATCAACCCCTGCCTTTCAGACCCTTTTACCCCCTAGAAGTGCTGTGTGCCTTGTAGCTAAGGGTTTTCAAGCCAAATCTGAGGTCATAATCTAGATTTCAATAACAAAGTATCTTCAAAGGGAATGTTTGATCTTTCCCTCTGATACTCATGGAAATTCACTTAAGGTCCCCACTCCTCTCAGCTCTGGTTATGGAGGCTGAGAGAGAGGAATGCTCTCTCACAGAGTGTACCTGTCAGCCACTCTTGATCAAAGCCTGGCAGCTGGTATCCATCCAGGAGCAGAAAAAATGAGTACACAGGTGGAGAAACGAAGATCTGAAATTTGCCCTTGGGTAGCCTGACTTCCATATCAGTATTGTGAGTATTCTCAGCTGTTAAGTAAAAGCTGAGAAGATAAATCCCAAATATAAGAAATTAAAATCAATAAACTCACCAAGTCCTCCATGTCACAGTTCAGACTCATAAAGAGATACAGCCACTAAATCCCCACAGTGCTCCTCTTTCACAATTGCACACATTAAGAAAAGGGAGGGAAGAGTTATATGAAACATTTGTCTGGGTATAGGAATCAGTTATCTTAATGATGCAATATCAAAAGGAAATATTGTCTCATTTAGACATCTACCAGCTACAGCCACTACAATGCTCCCAAAAGAATGGTAATTATTCTCACAGATACCTAGAAATTAAGAATTATATTTTCACAATGTTTAATATCCTAGCTGTGCTTTCAAGGATCATCTGTCTTAGTAAATCTTTGGGGATCTAATTCAATTGCTTTCTGCCTGTCATTACTTATTTATAAAACATGTATCTTTCTGGTGATACTGTGTTCCAGTGGATCTCCCAGAAGCTGGAAAAATGGATGAACAAGATAAATGTGATCTGCTCATCATGCCTCCAGGACTGCATCCTGTCCCCAGCTGTCTCGTTTTGCTAAACAAAGGACATACCTAAAAAATGCATCAGCCTCAAGCTGATCATGCCACACGGTAGGGCAGAGACATAGCCACCTTTTGGTACTTTGTGCTGATTGTTCTGCTAAAACCAACAGCCAGCTGGTGATTTTTCACCTCAGCTAACAACATCTGCAAGGTATGGGACATTTGCTCACCTGTGTGCAGAAAAAGAATAATTTATAATGGATTATTTACAAGATCACACCGTTATGGAACAGCATTACCAGGAGCCCCAGAGTAATACCAAAATTGATAAGCTGTGCAGAGACAGCTGAAATGCAGCCATTCCTCAAGAAAGACACTGCAGTGCTCGGGGATGTCACATGCATGTGCTAATGATGAAGACAAAATATGAGTGTAATATTGGAGAGTGAGAGAAAAAGTAATCTATATAAAACTTCCCAACCAAATCTCTGAGATGTGTTGGCCACTGTGCTATTTTGAGAGTTTTCAGCAACTCATCCAGTTTGTATTCCAGGTCATAAGTGCTCAGCTTGAATTTTTTGTCACTCCTTATTTGCTTAAAATTAACCATATGTTTAAGTGCTTTCAGGTTGGAAATGCTTATGAATAGGCAACATCAAATGTCAGGCTAACAAATGCATGTGGAGTCTTATCATCTTCCTATAAGAAATGACTGGCAGAGCCTTTCAGCCCTGAGAGTTCTCTCTCTCAGTATTCTAGAGTATATTGTTCTGATTAACAAACCATAAGATGGATTTCTTTCCAAACATCTGATGCCATGTTAATACTTTTCTTAATAAAAAAAAAAAAAAAGGAGGAAGCACATATTTTACATTGTTGCTCTGATAACTATGAATTATTGCATATTTTACTTGACTGCTCCTGTGGTTTTGTATAGTTCTAGGAATATGAAGAAACCATTCTGAAGATGGCTTTAATGCAATACTATAAAAGTTTGGATTCAGCTGACTACCAGATGCTGAGTCATAAAGAGAGAGATGTTTCAGAGGTAATGGATTATGGATAGAGTTTGTAGGATTCAGTACTTATCCTTAGTCAAAATCATCGATCTATATCACCAAGGTTTCTTTCTCGTCCAGGATCACTGTCAGTTATAATTTCTGGTCAGTGTGGGGGAGCATCTGACCCTGTCACAGCACCAGCACCAGCTGCTGCAAGTCTTAGGGCAGGAGAGAGAGGACTGAAAAACCAGCCAGTGCATGTAGGGGGGAAAGCTGTGCTAAGAGTCTGGAGAGCGAATTAGGGAAAAAATGGTCAGTTTTCTAACATTTATTGATTAAATCCTGCCCAGTCTCTTCACGAAGCACAGCTGTCTGCTATAAAAGTAAAAAGCCAGCACAGAGCAGCAGCAGAACCGTGCAGGGGGAAGTGCAGCTGTACAACTCCAACAAATCCGGTGGTAAATGTGTGCGTCAGGGCACGGAGCTCTGGGCTCCCCCAGGTGCTCCCAGAGCTCTGAGCTTGGTCTTTGTCACCCAGCTGGGGCTGTGGCTCTCCAGGGAAGCAGCTGCTGTAGGGATGGATGGATGGATGGATGGATGGATGGATGGATGGATGGATGGAGTGTTTGGCTCCACCTGCAGTTCTTGTGGGATTCCAGCCGTGTCACTGGCTGGCTGCGCTCCTCTCACGCTCTCCGTGCGTGCACACAAAGTGACAGTGATGGCAAAGCACAAGAAGGGAAGTGCAGCTGTTAGGAAATTCTTGGTTCACACAAGGAAAATGGAGAGTCGCCAAGAGAACTGAGAGAAGGAGGGCAAATCCCTGATAAAGAAAACCAGAGCAGACAGAAGTACTAAAAACAGGAGGCTTGAGAAAATGTAAGGAAAAGCAAATGGTGTGGAGGCAGAGGAAGAAAAAAAGAGAGGAACACCAGAGAGAAGCTGTGGGGTTATTTGTGCTGCAGGATCACTGACCTGATGCCTGTGTGCTAACTGTGCTGGGTTTATAATAACCATCAAACCTCAGCATCTGAATTCAGATGAGCTGAGAACACATTCCATAGATTCCATAGCACTTGTCAGGGAATGTTGTTTTCCTGCTGAGACATTTAGTGACACAGGAGATGAGCTAGAGGTCTCTGTCTCCACCTTCTAACAGAAGTGAATCACTGCAAAACCAGAAGTCCTAAAATTTCCAGATGATCTGTTCAATCTCTGTTTTAATTTCTGCTGTAGAGTTGTGAAACCAAGCCCTCAGAGTCAAGTGAGAGTGAATTTGTGAGGCCAGTAGCTGTAGGCAACTGGAGGGATAGGAAGGAGAAAATCACTCCGGTTGCTAACTGTGGGCATGTGCAAAGGAAATAGTTTAAAACCACAAAGTGTTGTAGTGGCCTCTAAAATATGTATCTGGAAAAAAGGCTATTTAAAAAGCATTTGCTAGTTCTGGAAAAAACCAGGAATTTGAGTTCAGAGACACCTGTGAGGAGAAGGTTTCCCTTGCTGTGCTTCCATATGCAACACACACACAAGAGGAAATAAAGGACTGGAGGAGCTGCAGTTGTCATTGCTGTGTGGGGCTGCTGAAGCTGCATTCCTGAAGGAAGAAAGGTGCAGAAGTCAAGAGTGAAAGAGAAGCAGTCTGTCTTGAGCAAGAGGACAAAGAGCTGACTTGCAGGGAGCCCCTTGGTGTGGGGCTGGACCTACCTGGTCCTTGCCTGCCTGGTGAACCTGAAGACCCATCAACTGCTGGAGGATGCTGAGTTCTTTGAGCAGCAGTGCCTTGGGGGTCAAAGTGGGACCGCAGGACAGCTTGGCAGCTGAGAACTTAATTAAGCCTTCACTGTGCTAGAGTAGTTTTTGTCTCTAAGCTTGGCTAGGCACATGCCTGGGCCCAGCTCAGTCCAGTGCTCCTCTGGAAGCAATGAATCCATGCAAAGTGGTGTGAAGTCACTGGGAAGTGACCATGGCACAGTTCAGCCATCAGGGCTGATCCATCAGCCTGGGATTAGTACCATCAGCGACAGTTCACAGAACTGAATTCCTCAGGTTTACCCACCTGTCTGTCATAGGCTATGGATAAGCCTTTGGGAGATTGCTCAGTGTGTCTTTTTATCCCAAAAAGTCTCCTCTAACAGAGACAGCCTCACAGGCTAAAGTAGATGGCAGTGTTATTATGGAAAAAACCAGGGGGATTTTGAAATGGGATCTCATTTCTGGTACTCCAAGATCAGTTTTGAAGAGTAAATTATTTGCAAATCTGTCCTCTACAAGGTGAGCCACTCCTGTCCCTGCCATTCGCGTGAGCATGAGAATTGGAGCTCCTTATCTGTACTGAAATGCACCCGTCTCCCTCCCGTCCTCCTCCCCTGAGTTCTCAGTCCCAGAAGCCAAGTCCCTTCAGTCACTTATCTGGCAGGTACATGAAATGCAGCATTAGTTCAAGGACATGCACTAATAAAATAAACATATCACAAAAGGCAACACCTGGTCAATATGCTTAACCTTTTCTGCAGCAGATAAGCTTGGAAGGAACTGATGAAACAACATCTACTGTTATGTTTACAAAGTAGTTGCATGTTACTGAGTGACTCAGGTGAAAAGGATTCATCCCTCGTCAGTCCTCTTTTGCTGTTATTACACTCCAGGGAAGTACATTTTTATTCAACTGCCTGTGAAACACGTGGTCTAAAGTGCAACAAATTGGCCACTGGCAGTCCTATTAAGAGATGTAAGTGCATATTACTCATTTTATTGTTTGTGTGTAATCTGAGCCTTTCAAATTTCCCTTGAAAGCCTTAGCCTCGTTGCCTATCATCACCTGAAGCAAAGGTGATGAAGCTCAGGGGAGTTTTGCTGTTGGACTGGCTGCTGTAAGGTGTTGGGTCTGGAAGTGTACGTGCATTCAGGACAAAACTACCAGAGGCTGTGAAGGTGTGTTGGGGGAATTTCAAGGCTGTTGGTGGCAGCCTATTGTGTTAGATGGATTATTTCTCCAAACCAGTTTGGCTGTCATCTCATGTGATGGCAGCGTATGGCAGCTTCAGGAAAGGGAAAGCAAGACAAAAAGACAAAAGTACGTAAAATATGTGCCTTGGTCTGTGGTGCATGTTATTGTACATGTTTACAACTCTCCTCATCTCTGGCTATACAAATTCTGAGGACTCTGATCACCCTGGCATGGATTATTTTAAGGAGCAGAATGACTGCTTAAAAACAAGAAAATGTGTCTGTGGTCCATGATCCTTTTCAATCATCTCATTGTTTCCTCCTTCACTGTATTGCCTGCTGCCTCCCAAATACTGCAGATAGCCTCTAATTCCATTAGCTCTGTGTATGAGTGCTTAAGCTGCCCACTAGCATCCTGTCACTAGGAACAAACTTCCCCAAGGTGAATTATTACCCAATTATGGAAGTTTTGTAACCTTTTCTGAGGTATTCAGTGCTGGTCACTCAGTGCAGACAGGGCTTTGATTAATAGGAACTGATGGCAGGGCAACGTGAAGGAGGATCTTTCCTTGGAGCTTGCATAGGAAAGCAGTAGTGCTGAGTAGCTAGTACAGAAATAAAGCCACAGGTTTTGCTTTTTGTCTTGAAGAAACTGCAATATAATATCAATTGGGATGTATTATATGAAGGTAAAGAAGAAATCAGAGAGAACCATAGCATCTGAACAAGGCTGGAGCAAAGAGGCATTGGGCAAATTCTCTTTCCTATTTTCTTGTGAATTTGTATCATGTCATTTGCCAACAGAACCAACAGAAGGAAAAGGGGTTTACTGTAGTATAAAGTTATCAGACTGGAAAACTTAAGGAATCCAAGAAACATTTTGTTTCTTGCTACCTATCTTTTTGATCACAATATATCTGGTATTAATATATGTCATGGCTGTGTTACACAAAGTGCCCTGCAAACATACCACAGCAGACCTTCTCCTAAATTGTAATGGAAAATCAATTTAATACTTATCTTCCAGCTTTGTGATACTTTTGACCTGGGACAGATTTCTCAAACTATGTGAAGGAATGGTTTGGTGAGATGTGAGGAGAAGCAATGTATCACAGATGGCGACTTATGGGCATTTTTTACCTTGTCTGAAACAAGTCATAGACTTCACTTCATTAGGAAATGTAATTTCTGCTTGTGTTTTGAGGGAGTTGAATAATTTGAGGATGTTGTGTGTATATGAATGAGATTACCAATCCAGATCATTCTGGGTTCATTGACCATCGGCGGTGTTAATATTGACTGCTTTTAGCAGTGGGAAAAAGGCAGGGAAGGGCAGTGCTTAAAATAAAACAAAAAAGAAAAATAATTGGAGATATAAACTAGCTACATGCAACAGAGCCCTTTGTATGGTATTCCCTATTATATAAAGTGTCACAAAGCTCTTCATGGATGCTGATAGATTCATGAGAGGGAGTGATTTGGAAACAGAGCAGGAAGTTACAGATTGTGCAGTCTTGCTGAATTATTGGGGAATATAGTTCACATCTCTGCTTTCCCAAAGTCTTTAGTGGAGTGACATATGGCATACTGCTGTTTCTTCTGTTAGAATCTGGTCTCTGTCAATTAAGTGTGTAAAGAAAATCTGCAGGGATCCTGGTAACACTGGGCAGTGTCCAGACTTGCAATTGAAGCAATGTACATACAAAAAAGGAGGGATGAATATCAACCAAGAATTCCTCTTGCCTGGTTTTAAATTACATTTCTGTGTATCAGATTCTCCTGGGTACAGCTAATGTAGAAAACAATGTAGCCTTCATGTCACTTGGACAGCAGCAGAATAGCACAAAGTGAATCTAGAGCCTGATATACAGAAGGAAAGGACTAAAACATGTCTTTAAGTGCCACATCTACATGTCTTCTAAATACCTCTGATGCCATGAGAAGGCTAAGCTAGAACAGAGGCTAAACAGAGTTAAAGTAGGAATTTATTAAAAGGCCTCAATGGATCCACCTTGGGCAGCACAAGAGCCCAGCCAGGGCTACACCCAAGATGAACCCCAAAATGGTCACAAAATGCACGATTGCTCACAAGGTTTCTCACTTTTATAAGTTTTGGTCCATTTGCATATTGGAGTTAATTGCCCAATTATAGCTTTAGGCTATGAAGTCCCATCCTTCTTGTTTTTCTCTCCTCAATTCACTGTTGTTTATGCTCTTGTGCCTGAAATTTGTATCGAGGTTGTCCTTGGTCCCCAGCTAGAGAAATAATTGTTTTGTCTACCTATTCTGTGAAGAGAGCTTTATATGAAGCTCAAAACTACACACTAAAACAGCCCAGAATCTGAAAAATATAGAAGCTAAAACTTAAGGCATCATCTCCAGGGATGGTGACTCCACTACTTCCTTGGGCAGCCTGTTCTAATATCTGACAACCCTTTGGTAAAGAAGTTTCCTGAGTATCCACTCTAAACAGATGAGATAACCTGTTCCATTGCCTTCCCTGGGACTGAGGTCAGACTGACAGGTCTGCAGCTCTCTGAATCCTCCTTCCAACCCTTCTTGTAGATGGGCATCGCATTTGGTAACTTCAGATTCACTCTGGACAGATAAAACAGAAATACAGCAGCATGGCCTTCAGTATTGCAATCTGGAAAGCAAAATAATAATAAAAAAAGGATTAAACTGGTAATTTTTAGTTGACAGATTTTGTTTGTAAAGCTACAGTAATCTAATGGGGAATCTGAATTTCATGGAGAGAGTCTGTATGCTGCCCTGGGATTACTGGATTGAATAATTGATGGAAAATGAAAATACAGCTGCATGCAGGATGGTAAAGTACATGACCAGTCTGTGGCAGCCCAACTTTTTTGAAATGGCTCCAATACCACCGACACACTTCTGAAGGAAGTGCAGGAGAGCAGGCTGGTTGGTACGTGTGAGTCAGACCAATTCTGGTAAGTCAGCTTGGATCAGATATGGGGCAGAAAAAAGCTGCTCCTCCTGGAGCACAGTGTTATCTGGTGGGCACAGCTGCAGTAAAGAGATTTAGCCATTCTGGTCAGGAGATGTGTTAACTCTTCATCTCCCCAGGGTTCATCTCACGGAGTTTGTACAAGGGCTGTGCTGGCTCCCCAGGCAGGCTGCTCCTGAGAAGAAGCCAGGGCAGCTGTTTCCTCTCCTGAGGCAGAAAATGCCCCCACTCAGTCTCACAGCCCAGGTTAATCCAGGAGGTAAGATATATGAAGAAGTTTTGTGGACGTCTTCACGTGTAGATGTGAAAACTTGTAAATGATAGGTGTGGGCAAGTGGGGTCATCAAGGTGTACCCCTGAGATTTGGGTCAGAAGCTACATCAGCATGAAGACCACAGCCAAGGACAGAGTTTCCCTCTTGCTTGCCTTCCCTTTTCTACCAGCCACAGTGCTCTGAGTCATGGGAGAAACAGAACTTTTTGGTATTGGAGATATCCTACAAGCCATACCAAAATAAAAATATATGAGATGTTTAATAAAGAATAAACTTCAGCACAGCTGCAGACTCATCAATGATTATGTTCTTGGCTCTCATTTTGTAGGCAGAACTTCAAAGTCAGCTTTGGTTTATTTGACATAATTGCCGTAATAGTACCCATCACCTTGTTAATGTGGAAATCTCAGGTATTTGGCATTCAGGTCAATATGTCATACATAGATATTCCCTGTTTTTGCACACTGCTTGTTAGTATAATGCTCAGAAATGGACTAATGTCATGTAAATAATTTCATCAGGGCAAGATTATTAGATCTACTCACCCCCAAACTCACGTTATTTTTAAAAGCCATATTTCAATTCATAGGAAGCAGAGGAGACTGCAGGTATAAAAGGCTGCCTCGCAGCCAATCTGCAGTTTTTAAAAAAGTAACGCTTTGGGAGGGTCTAACTTCATTTGTAATTTCTTTGTCTCCAGCTCAGTGGAGCATGAAAAAGGAACAGTTCCTCTCCCAAACCCAGCCAAGCACACAAGTGGAAGCTAACTCAGGGAAAAGAAGCACACAATAGTCTCACAGCCTGGGTGCTGAACGGTGTGGCCATATCTTGGTGTCCACATTCACAATCCAATCCCCACCAGGAATTTGATATGTTAGTCAATGCTCATCTCAGTTAGGTTTATAGAGCTATGGAGACTTATAATTGGTTCATAAATTCTTTTCCCTAAGCCATTGTTAAGACTGTTATTGCTAAGAAATTATTTGGCTTTTCTGCTTCAGGCCTTTTCCACTAATTTTTGGTTGCCTTTTACTTACATAATGAGAGGTTCTTTTCTACAGAATATCTTCCATTTTCCTATTAAAAAATTCCCTTTTTTTTTCATAAACATTTGAGTGGGAGTTTGTTCATTATTCTGAAAGAGACATCAATACCATTGCCTTTTTATGCAAAAGGAAAAATCAGTCAAGGAAGAGGTTAAATTACTACTTTTGGTTTGTGTTACAGTAGTGATGAGAGGGATATGCTGGCAGATGTGACCTTGGAGGCCAATGTTCTGGGCACCCTGGAGTCCCAGAGGAGCAGAGGAAAAGCACCAAGCATGAGAGAACAGGCTGTCCTTTGGGCTTTGGACTGTCTCAGGTCACAGGCTGCCCTGTGCCTGCAATGTGCTGTGCACACTAAAAGATGCCTAAATATCCCCATCTCATACTGCAGGGAAAGTTACCTTTGTACTGCCTTGATTTCTTCTGTATGAGCTATAATTCTGCTCCAGAAATATGCCTTGAAGTTGAATTCACACTGGCAAGAGACAAGAAGTTGGAGAAGTACAGTCACCTCTGTGTATCTCAATTAAATGTGCCTTCAGGATGTTCTAAGGGAATACAGAATATGTGCCCAGAGACAATAAAAAGGCATGTTGTTATTATTATAATTTTTATTGTTATGGTTATTACCAGGTATTAGCTTATTTTACCTGTGAATTCTTGGCTGAGTTCCTCAATGAGTCCTTTTGGAGTGCCTCTGTTTCTGTGTAGGCGTGTCCATCAGCCCAGGTCACAGCATTGCTGTTGGATAGTTCTTATGTGGGAAGAGATCAGAAACTTGGAGACTGATGAACAAGAAATAAGAAGTCAAGGTAAACACTTCGCTGCCTTTTGAAGGGTCCTAACTGAAAACTGATGTGTAGGGTGAGGATTTTATCAAGGAGCAGATCATCACCATTATACCTGGGTTCAAAATATGGCAGCACCTCGGTGTTTTCAGCTTCCATTAGCTGAACTTGTGATAAGATGATAGCTGATTGTTTAAAGGGACTTGAAAGGCTTTTTTGAAATATTTGGAAATGGAAACTTTGGCATGGTTTCCTTCTGCTATGGACATGGTTATGGGGCTTCATAACCTGCCTTATTTCAAGCTCTGTTTAATACCCTCATAATTACATTAAATTAGCCAGGAAATAGGCTGAAGTTGAAGATATGAAGACCTGCCCACTATACATGATCCTGGATGGCAGCCTGATTTATTTTCATTTCAACTTTTCCTTGGTTTCATTGCATTTTTGATATGGAGCAAAGGTATTTCTGTATTTTAATGTGTTTTTTTTTTCTTTTATTTTTTTTTATAGTTGTTATTCTAATTGTGTAAGGGAAAGTTTTATGATGCAGACATGTTATATTACTACCTCTATAACAGGAGTCCAGAACTATTAATCAGAATTCTCCAAACAATGGTAGTCGTAGGGAGCAAATGGTAGAAAATGAGGAAAGGAACAGACAGCCACAGCTGCCTCTCTCTTTCAGAGAGCATGCAACTGTCCCAAATATAAAGATCAAACAAAAATCTTCACATTCACTGCTATTTGATATAGGCTAAATTCACTTCAGGCTTAGACACCCATCAGATCAGCTTTTTCATCTCTGCTGCAACAGGAAACTTTGATTTTATTTCCAAGGGATGTGAGTTTGGGTTCCTTGTAAATTATGTTGGGTATTAGGGCCAGTGAAAACTATGACTGAACTCTTCCATCCTCCTCCATTCAATTTCATGCCTCCAATTTCTGTGTTTCTAATGAAAGGGATGTTTACTACCAGGCATCTCACTTGAACAGATTTGGCAAGCTGCTGAGAAATGTAAGTTGCAAAACATTTGATATGAATGATTTTTTCTCTATCAAAAAGATCTTATGTCAAAAGTGAAGACAAGTCTCTGCTTTTGCTCTTCCTAATTACGGGATGTTAGACATTAAACATTGAACTGGAAATCCAATTACATGATTATTAAACAGATGCATTTTTTTCAACTTGGAAGAAAATAGGCTAAGTGAAACATGAAAGTCCACTGGGAAACACTACCAATTAAAACAATTTAAAAAGGACATGGAATTCTTAATTTTTACACTTGGCTAGAAAGTTGATTGACTGGGCTTGACTCTCCTGGGAGTGGGTGTGCTGGGTAGTGTTTTATGTGCTTCTTGATATCACATGCTTCTGTTTCCTTATGAAGAATAATTAATTTTCTTTGCAGGAAAATTTACTTATTGTGATATGGGTAGCTGATCATGTTTAAAATGTTTGATCAGGTTAAGCGATGCCTGTCATTTAACATTTCCACTCATGGGGGGAAGCACATATTCCCTCCACTCTTATTCTGCAGACAGGCTTTCTGACAGCTGAAGTGTAGCCAGTAAATTTCTTTTCCATTAGTTGCAAATTGTACAACAATATACTAAAGTAATTACATCATAAATCTTCTTGCCTTGAAGTTAGGCTCTGCGGTACACACTCATAAAATAGTGCAGTAGCAAAATAAAATCACTGCATCTGTGTATATTTGTCTTGCAATAATTTTTCTGAGGGTGGTCTATAACATTGACAAATGGAAATTAAGGAGGAACTAAAAAGAATTCAGTGTTTCTTGCTTTGTATAAGAGAGGGGCTATGGTTCTTCTATAATTAGGGCTACCTTGGAGCTGCACATGGGTCAAAGCAAATATTATTGCCAACAGTCTCCTTAGCTGTGCAATAAGAATTGAATATAATATTCCCTTGATCATCCAGGGTATGGTGAGCCTCACTGAGGATCTGAGTTCAAGACAATGTTGAAGCACCTTAGGAGTGTACCCAGTGTAGACAGAATACCTCTAGGATAAATCTAACCATTGTATGGCTCTAAAATGCTTTGAATGTCGGGAAACACAAATGAGAATATTTGCACAAAAAGAAGTAACTGCCAATACATCTATTTTTCTTAGCTCCCTAGAAAAGAACAGACAGGTAATGTACCTAAAGCACTCACTTGGCACCTGAATGTGAACAGGCATCATTTAGCATTCACCACTGTGTTGCAAACTGTGGCAATAAAATTATGGCTTCTTGGCAGTTTTGCTCCCAAAACCAAGGGCTACCCTGGAGATAAAGATCCCCATAACTCTTCTGATACTCCTTTAATTGTGCAATAGGAAAGTTTCTTTCCTTTTTTTGGGAGAAGATGGCAGCAAAGGTCCTGTCCCATCCCATCCTCCTTCTCCATGGGGGCTACCAGATACCAGGTTTTTATATTATATTGTTTATTTTATGTTATATTGCTGAAGAGCTCTGGATCCAGCTCTTCCACTGCCAGGCTGGATTTATAGGAGTGCATCTCAAGTTTAATTTGCTGCAGTGTGTATGGATCAGCAGTCAGAACGTGTGAGCTTTGTCTCTCCCCAGAGTGATATCAGTGCTGCCACCCACTCCTCCCAAATAAAGGGCAGCATTTATTAAGTTATTTCCAGGTTATTTGTGGCTCATTTCCAGGACCATATCTTGTGTTTGGTAGCACAGAGGGAGAGGGCGATTCATGGTGGTGATCAGATTGCTGGAGAAAACAGTACAGGAAAATCTTACACTGGAAAAGGCCACACTGGGGCTTCTGATCCTGCATAGCACTGCAGCCATGGGTCAACCATGGCAGCAGGAGCCCACCAACCCCAGGAAAATGGGCTTTGCTATCCTGTGGATAACTACCCTCACATAGACAGCATCTCTGACTGGGTCTTGAAAGCTTGAAACAGGAATTTGACTGATTCATCTGGGAACCAGGCATGTACAGGAGTACCAGAGAGAGATATTTTCCCTGCATGGGAAGTGCATTTGATTATATTCACTATATTTGGTATAATTTGCTGCACTCAGATATTCAGCTGCAATTAGATGGTTAGAGACTCATCATTAATCTTGACTCTGTGCTGCCTGTCAATCTGCTCCCTTACATAGCTTATGGCACTATTCTGAATATTTTGATGAGGAAATATCCTTGCTTTGGAGTGATTGCTGATGGCAGGATTTCTGTCTGTATCTCCTGTCAATATCTCTTCTCTTCAAGGCTTTTTAGAGAATTGTCTCTCAAATGACAATGATTATGTCTCTTGTCTTATTCACAGCTCTCTCAAAGCCCTGCTGAGCTGGTGTCTGGACATTAGACTACCCCCTTCCCTTCCCTTCCCTTCCCTTCCCTTCCCTTCCTCTCCCCCCCTTTCAAAATTGTTTGTTCCTTGATACCTGAGCACATTCCTTGATGAAATCTTCTCACCTTAGGATTTCTTAGAATGTTCAGATTCGCTACGTTACCTCCTGCTTTCTTCCCTCCTAAAAAGGCTTATATTCTTGTTGCCTTTATGATATTTAAGATGCTATTAAGTTTATTTTGCACTCACTGGCCTATCTGCATTTCAGTTCATTCTTTCATAAAGAACTCTCTAGAGTCAACATATATTTCTGCATGTAGAAGAGCTGTCCATTCAGTGGAGATGCTATTGTCACTCTTCTACTTCCAAAATTAGAGTCCTTCCTCAAAAAAGAATAATAAAAAAGTGTTTCTCAGAGTACTAGATATACTGAAAAATGGGCATTGAGAGATCACTTGCAAATCATAGTGCTTCTGATATTAGTGGATTGTGAATCTGCCTCACAAGTTATACCCTCCTGTGGATGAAAAAGCTTTGAATGAAGCTATAAAGCTGGGCATTTTGTGCAATTTAGCATAAATGTGCTCTGAAGTTTTCTTTCCCTAAGAGAATCTCTAGGACATCTCTTAAGCTTCCCTGATGTTCCAACATTTTTGAGTCTCTGTTTAAACACATGTGGGTTGTGCTCTTTTATATTTATGTATTGATACAAGAGAGGTGGGAAACTGAGATGTCTCTGCTGTGCTTTACTTTGCACTGCTGAATAAAGAAGCAAATCCAGATTATTCACAGCACATCTTGCCTTGTCTTTGTTTACACTTGGCATCAGGGTGCAGCTGTTCTGACTCTTCCTGAGTAAGATAAGGTCATATTCATCATTCCGTGTTTAAACAATCCTTGTGTTTTCAGTGTCTTGTAATACACATCCCACTAGACCATTAAACTATCATCTCTGTTGGGTTTCTATGGAATTTTTCATTTGTCCTGCAGCTGATGAAATGAATGATGATGATGTATTTCTAACCAAAAGCATCTGTCACTTAAACTCCCACATTTCCCCCAGATTTCAGAACTGTTAGAAGTCAACTTAGTGCCTTTTATCCTTCAGTTCATGAAGACTGACAACAGTGTTTAAGCGGTGTCCAAAGGGTACCTTCAGGTACATGTTATTTGGGCTAAAATCTGGATTGCCTTGTCAGTTTCCTCTAGAGTTCAGTCTTTATTGTGATCTAGGTCAATTCTATGCAGTTATGGAAGAGCAAAAAGCGTTTTTTTCCATTAGCTCCTATGAAAAATTGCTTATTGGACATGGAAGCTGGGAAGTTTTGCTTTATGAAATTGTGTTTTCTTTGTCTTGCCCTCTTTTTGGCAACTGCAGAGATATTAAACACTAAACTCAATTTGTTTTCTAGTTCCATGGTGAAATTCAAGTAATTGAATAAGTATGAAACAAGTTTAGATTGCCCAATTCCTAAAAGAACTAAAAGACTAAGGTGTCATCTGAACTAATGCTGATATTTAAAATGTTGGTAATTACATTTTATAGTATCCAGATGATTACAAGAAGTGGGAAAATCCATAGAAAAAGACTGTCTGCCTGGGATAGGTGGAAATGAGAGTTATTGGCAGAGGTTTTTTTCAGTGTGGATTCACAGCCCCCAAACAGTTTCTGGCCTTACCAGAAGTTTTCAGAAGGTTATTTCTTTTTTTTTTTTTTTTTTTTTTTTTTTGGGTTCTTTTTATCCTCTTGATATCATACTTTATGTCTCCTGGTGGTTCCTGCAGGGATAATACAGGGGCCTTCCAGTGAAAGGTGACACTTGGGCAAGGATTGAGAGAGATGTTGATTTGTGCAAATAGACTCTAACAATAACAGCATTGAGAGCTGGATTAAACACATTCATTCTGTATTTGTGTCTTGATCCAAAGGACCTACTTACCCATTTCTCACATGAATGTCAGGGTGTTTTACAGATGGGTGGTTGTGGCAAGCACTGAGCATCACTCAGGGAGCACAGAGGGAGATGCTTGTTCTCTGGAAGAGACTTCCCTGGCATTTTTAATTGACTCTTGAAGATGACAATCGTAGTCACTAAAAGGAACCCCAGAAGGACAACAGCTGCTTGGTTCAGTGTAGTTTGTACAGTTTCATTCTCTGTGTGTTTGTGTTTTTGTCTTATACTTCTGAGTATATTAGCCAATTTCAGCTAATTTAGATGAAGGGGCACAGCACAGTAGGACTTGGGATAATTCAATTCCCATGAGGTTTTTGGAACGCAGCATCTACAGATTGTGCCAAAGTGAAAACTAAGCACCCTGAGAAATTGTATTTATTCCTTGGTTGTACATCTCTAGCAGGATAGTTTTGAAAGAAATGAGGAGTCCAAGGACTCACTGTTAAGCTGATATACTGGAGGTGTAGAGCTGTGTTAGCTCTCTGCTGTGGGCCAAAGTCACCTCAGTGGCAGAGCAATGTTACTTGTGAGATGATTTGAATCACAGCTTTTCTGCCTTGCCTACATTCTGCCTCATGAAATACCACAACAATGAAGCAAATGGTGGTCTCCACTAGAGACATCTCTGTGACATCAGGAACCGAGAATAGATAGCATAAACTCCACCACAAAACACTGAAATGAAATGCAGCACAGCCTAACCAGGGTCAGCCATACCTTCAGTCCTTAAACAGCAGCCAGGGAGATGTGTTGGTCAGTGAGCACCTCCAGCCTTTGTGCAGTCACCATTATTTGTACAGGCTGTGCATGAAGGAGCTCAGTGATTGTTGATGATCCCACCAGTCTGCAATGTGAACATCTGAAAAAGCCTAAGCAGATTCCACCTCATGGAGGTAATATACCCCCCTGTATTTTTGTTTTCATTTTAAATGTCACTGCTCCCTCATCTTTACTGACTCTGGGGAGAAAAGGAAAATAATTAATGCCTCATCTTGGGCAAGAGAGAATAATTCAGAGAGATCTTCACCTCAGAACAAGCCTTCAGAGTTGGTTCTTTGATGGTATACATCAGCAGATACCTCAAGGCTTGGAGAAAGATTCAGGGATTTGAAAATTTAACTGAGACTACCTTCTCCAGCATGGGTGTATTTCAGAGGAGCCATGGAGTGAAGATGCAGAGCATTGATCTGGTATCTCTATAGACATGGAGCAGGAATAGAGGAAAGGGTGGGGCTGAGCTTTCTGCTGACCCTCCTAGAGGCTGTGAAACTCTGATCTTTAGGAATCAGAAAGCAAACCTGCAGTAATGGCTGCATGCTGGCAGCTTCCCATAGTGAATTCTATCTTTGTTTTCTGAAAAACATGCTTTAGCAAAGCTGTGAGGTGTGACTGAAGGGTACCATAGCGCCCTAACAGGACTGCCAGCTCAGGCTGTCCAAGGGGCACAAAGGGACCAGGCTTGAGGGAGAAAAATTTGCTTCTTCCACCTTCTTCACTTCACAAGAACTCCTGAGTGAGAAAAGCTGTGACATGCTGGGAGGAGCCTTTCTTTTTTGTTTTCCCCTCCACCTTCCTCATAATTAGCTCAGTTGTTGTCTGCCACAATCTCTCTGAAGTGCTGAAAATGTCGAGGCATTTCTTATGTTCCTCAGTATAAGAAACCACAAGCAGCAATTCCAGCCAGTCTTTTATCATTATGCAGCATTATGAAAATAATTTCTCCATTTCCATAGGTTGGTGGTGCCATTGATTGTGCTATTCTCTGGCAGTCGGCGCCAGACTTATCCTTTCAACCACATCAAGATTACCTCGCTTTCCTCTCAGCTCTGTGATTTCCTTCTTGACACTCACTGCTAGACCACAATTTGGACTACCTGGTTTTCTCCCTTTAAGTATCCTATCAGGCTTCTGCTTTTGTAGGAACTCAAGACATTTTTTTGTTGTGGCAGAGAACAATGGAGTTTCAAATGGCTAAGATGCAACATGAAAACCTCCTAAAAATTCAAAGTGTCACTTTTTCTTCTCCATTTTAATGCTGGACCCTGTTCTTGATGTAAAGAAGATGGGCCATTCCTCTTTGCTGGAGGTTTCAGGGATCTTGCAGCAGAGCCCCTGGGGCTTTGTTGTGGTTAAGCAAAATGCATTTACTGCCAGAGGGCAATAGAATTAAGAAAAAAGTCAATGGTAAATAATGATAACTATTTATCTTATTTGAGGCCTACAAAGCAACTAAGACTGAAATTGTCTTCAAATAGACAAAATAGAGTTTGTGCAATAAAGCTCCCAAATCAACCTAAAATCTCTTCCTAGTTGGAACAGCAAGAATCTGGAATTCACTTGGTTATGAGGCATAATATTCCAGATTTAAAACTGTGTAACCCAGTTCCAAAAATGGTCAAACTATGGAAAGCTGTTAGGAACATGGCTTAATACAAGGATTTAAAACCTGTGCATGTGTTTAAGCACATTGCAAAATTATTAGAAATCAGGAGCTTTCCCTGTTTTAGTTGCTGGGTGCTAAAAACTCTGGAGTATCTGCAATGGCAGATAGTGAATAAGACAATTTTCTTGAATTGGTGCCTGAAACTACTGTCTGTGAGCACTCCCAGGAAAGAGATCCAAGGATTGATTTGAGAATCAGCACATCATGAGACCCTCTGGGAGCCTTCCTTCAGTCCTTCATAGTTTGTAAGGCTCCGGGCAGCTGAATGTAAGTCATTAAAGCTCCTAATTCTATCCATTAGTACACTCATTAATATTTCTCAGTAACTTGGGATACAACATTTCTCATGACAAGCTTGGAAAAGTTTTCTCTTCCATCTAATTTGAACCTAGAGACAGCTGTAAGGAAGAAAAACTCACCACTGAGTGGAAAAAAACTTATTTGTAAAATTTATGTTTGCAGAATCTGTTCTTCTGGGCAAAGCAGTTAGAAGCATTTTACTTTAGAGATTAAAATCTTTCATGAAGTTGTTGAATGTAGGGGTATTTAAGTTTTGTCATTGGGCTCAGTGTTCCAGCCTGGAGCATATTCAACTGCTAACAGTAAAACAATGAACTTTTCACAGCAGCTTTTCCAAAAGGAAAAACAAAAAAATACAGAGAAAAACTTCTGGGATCTTAGGAACTGGATCAACATGCTGCTAAATTGTTCCTATGCTCCAGAGATGGATGCTATTAGAAGACAGCCATCTTGAATAATTGCTTTTGGGTAGAAAAATAGAATTGCAGGACCACAGAATGTCTGGAATGGGAAGAGACCTCCTGATACTTGTTATCCACCCCCCGACTCAAGCAGGTCCACTCAGAACCAGTTGCACAGGATGATGTCCAGATGACTTTTCAATATCTCCAACAGCAGGATCTGTTTTGTTCCACTGCATGTGTATATTCAAGGACACACAGGCATATTTATATACTTTAAAAACTTATATGAATAGAGCTTATATATGCACATTTATATATTTATGTATGGATAAACACTCATATATGTATATATGACCATGTATTTTAACAGCAACATCTGGGTGATCAGCAGGAAATTGATGATTTGCATTTTCAGAGATATTCTGTAAACTTGAGAGCAAAAGCCCCGAACTGTTTTGATTCCACTGAGAAAAAAACCTTTCAGTGCTACCCCAGCGGGAGTGGTAACTGCTGGCTGGAAATGGTGACATTGTTACTGTTCTATAACAAATAAATAGTGAGCAACAGGTCCTCATCACTTACCATGCTGTCATTCAGCCCTCAGTTCAGACACTAAACATTTGCTTTTTCATCTTGGCCATACATGAGAAGACTCATTAAGTTTTTTTTTTAATTTAAATTTTTTTAATAATAATAGAGTTCATTCATTCTTAAGAGTAATTTATGGGAGTAAAGAAGTAGAGGCAGTAGGCTTAAGATACTTGGAGGCCTGTAGGATGTACCCTGTGCTGCCAAAGTCAATACTCCCTTTATACACAAACACAAGCAGTCCTCGGGCTCCAAGAACAAGTAGAAGAACTTACTTTATGCAGGTTTTTGCTTTAGCTTCTCATATGGGATCTAGAATTTTGGTTCTTGTGTGCACAGCAACACTCAAGTAATTTGACTTTCTCTTCAGTGTTCTCTACCAACTTGGATACTTATGGCACATCCCTGCTGATGTTGGTTATTTCTCCTCTCTCTAATTCCCTAGTTGTGCTAATAGTCATTGAAAGCTCAGTAAACTTTTCTGGATAAAGTCTGGATGGGGCAAGACCAGAGCAGCGCTGGAGTGTATTTGCAGAGGAGAGCCACCCAGTCAAAGACAGAACAATACAGTCAGAGGGAAGGGGTAGAAATGGCCCGTGGAGACAGTCTAGCCTGGAGAGAGTGCATTGAACACCATGCATTTTGAGCTTTTTTCTTGGAGGACTCTCTTGGGGTACTTTTGGTGCCCTGTGGTTGTGGAAGATTTCTCAGCCGAGTATACCTTGCCCAGAGAGAGCTGATGTGGACAAATCTGGTACCTTCACTGTGTTTTGGTTGCAGCAGCATTTCCTCCTGTGCACAGCAGCACTGGGGATGTGAGCAGAGCCTCTTCTGCTTGATCTCACCCTTCCTGCTGCATTCACTCCCAGCCTTCCAGCCCTGGCAAGGAAGTGCTCACCAAGTGAGGCCAACAGAGCTGGCTGACAGAGAGGCTTTGGACAGTGCTGACAGGCCAGGCCAGAAACTTTCCTGGCATTCCAAGACAAAGCCCCCTATGGATTCAATGAAACTCTTGGCACAAGCAAAACTCAGAGGATTAAAAGACATACGTTCTGTCTTCATACCTTCTGCCTCCGTGCACTCATGTTCTTCCAACACTGCAGGCACCTTTCTGTCTCAGCTCAGAACTCCTTGTTCTGCTGGGACTTCTGCATAGCTGGAGATTTCAAAGCCTTTGCTTAATTTGTGTTTGCACTTCCAAGTACTGAATGAGGTTGTAAGGCAAAGGTAGGTTCCTTCTAAGCATTTGTGTGTAAACATGAAAGTTACAGCCTTCTGCTCCTTGCTCCTTTCATCTTTTCAGGCTCACAGATAAAATGCAGTAGGGTTTTTGAACCTTACAGAAAGTTTTAATAAAAGAGTGACTCAGATGTTCTTCTATTGAGCTCCTCTTCTCTTTCACTATTCCTTTTGTCTTGGCTTTTTCTCCCCTTTCCTTTTTCTTCTGCTTCCCTTCTCACTTTCTCCCATCTAATTATTTTCAGCACAAGTTTCGGGTGGTTTTGGTGGACATCTTTTTGAATTGCTGTTTTGTGGGGCATCAGGGCTCTGCACCCAGGAACCTCATTTATTACAGCCTCCAAATCTGTCCACTACCCAGTCCCTGTCATCTTGGATGTAGTTGAAAATTTGTGGAAAAGGGATTATTTCAGTATTATGTTGCCAGTTCACCTCCAGGTTGCCATGGGGAGAAGTACTAAGGATGTCTCTCCAGTGACAACAGAGAGAGCACAGAAGATTAAAACCCCCAATTTTCAGATTCTCCTCACTCCCCCCTCCCATATTTGGGAGGGGATTCAAGCTCAAGAAATATTTCAACAAAAAGGTGAAAATTGGAACAGGATTGATAATGATCTATCTCAATGGGAGATTCCTTTGAATGCAGTCATATCATCCAGCAACAAAGAAAAACTTCTGCTCTCAGGTTCTCAGCAGCTTCCCAGCTGCCTTTTCTGTAATTTTTCAGGCAGTTTGGTCTATTTACACTAAATTTAATTTCTTTTATTGACACCAACTGGAAAGCAGCTTGGGCATATAAAATAGCACCAGTTATTTTAACTGTTGGTACTCACATATCTAGGTTACTGTGCCTGGGTAATTGTAACAAATATGTTAATATCAACATTAGAGGTAGGATCAAGGAGTCCTGAGACATTTTGTGTTTCACTTACTGGGTCAAAGATGTAGAGCAACAGCAAATATTCAGGTCAGTGACATGTGATATTTATTTTGCTGAGCTTTCTGTTAGTCCCAATTTTCTTTTAATCTTCTGACCAATATCTGAGCAATGAATACCCTAGTTACAAATATCTTCTTTTTGATATTTAGGCATCAGGACTTCTGTGAGTGAATCACTCCAGTGACTTTCAGAATGAACCCCATAGGCATATAGCTCCTCTTGGAAGTTTTAATTATTTGCTTGACTTGACTTTTGTGCCAGCTGGAATCTGATAATTTAACTGATAACAATGTGTACTGGTGCAGCTGTTTATCTTCCAGTACTTTATGAAGTATTGTCAGAGATTTGCTGCTTCAAAGATTATAAAGAGCTTAGGTCCTTGAGGTATCCTTTTATACTTTTTAATGTAATGTTGAGAGCAGTAGCTATAATTTAACCATTCTTTGCCTGAAACACTTGCTGAACTCCATTACAATGGCTTCAGTGGCTTGTATGTGGAGACAAAAATAGCCTAATATCCTGCAAAGTGATTAGCTCTTCTATGTGCTTGCCAATGTGACATTCACCCACAGATATCCAAACAGTTTCCTGAGACTCAGATACTGGCCACACTGATTTGACTGGGCCAACAATACAGGATGTTAGGTGAAATATGCAGCTATTTTTTAAAAGAGTATTTCAATGAGGATTTTTCTTGTTTAGATTGTATCCACTGCCTTGGCAAAAAACTGCAAAGCAAGGTTCCTTTTGAGGTCCACAAAAAATTCCTTAAAATTATGGTCAGATAGTTGCAAGCAATGAAATCATCATCTCTCAGGTGAGAGGGTGTGATTTTCTGCATACTTAGTGCCAACCATTTCCAGAAAAGATTGTTTAAGATAATCCATTTTATATTGCATTGCAGGTTGCTGGAAGTCCAGTAGCTTTCAGTTTCTGTGTTCGGCTAAGGGTAGGTAAATTCTTTAAATATGTATTAGTATCAATGTACATTAATATTAAAATCATTGTTGATTTCTTGGGAACTTGTGACTGTACCTTTGCTAATGAGTGACAGAGAAACCTTAGAAATCTGAGTTTGTTGCTGAAAGGAATACACTTTGTATATGCTTTTTTCCCATTCTTTCTTCTTTTTTTTTTTTTTTTTTTCATTTCTCTTGTTGCACTTTGCAGAAAATCTTCTCAGAGGTCTCTGGGGGATGGTGCAGGGAGGATCTGTAAGCCTGCAGGACAATGTGGTGAGTATCTGAAGAACTCCCCCTTCTCATGAAGCTCACCTCCTCCCCAGCCTCACTTGGCATCTGGACAGCAGCCACCCACATGTGGCACATTAAAGGATTAAGGCTTTAATGACAATTTTTAAATGCTCTTATTAAATGGGGACTTCCATCCTGTGGAACACTTGAAAAATAACATTTGTAAAACTGCTTCCTGGGCAGTATATCCCCTTTTCCATTACCTCATCTATTTGTATGCTAATAGCAATTCTTTTGCCTTTCTATTCTGTCTCTGCTTGAGCAGTTCAATGCTGAATTTATGATTCTGTGTTTTGTGCTGTGAAGATTTTACTTATATTTTCAAAAAATGGTATCTCAATAATTAATTACAGATAAATTATTGAGAAAGCAGCAGCAGGTACAAAGGAAGAGTGGTGTGTATCCAACACAGACTTTAAAACCAGCCCATTCTTTCTTCTTCCATATATATACATATATATACACATATATATATGTATACACACACACACACACACACACACATATATAATTTTCATATTCAGTTATCAGAACACTTTCCTAGCTACACACACACACACACACACACACATATATATATATAATTTTCATATTCAGGTATCAGAACACTTTCCTAGGATTAGATGCTTCATGTGATACCACAGACTGCTGATAAAAATGAGCTTTCTCTCTCAAATTATGTCCATAATGAATATCTGAAAAAAATGTCTCCCAAGAGAAAAATATACCAGCATATCTAGACTATGCTTCTGTGAAGAAATTCTTGCATATTTAGGAAGAACAGCTCTGCTATCAGAGAAACTAAGTGAAGAGTAGACATATAATTTTGAAATTGTCTACTTATTTGAAGTGTTTATATAATCTCAATGTTTAGGTGTAGTAGTAACAGCCCTGGATTTAATGAACCATCATTGCCTTCTGAAAAAATTTTTAACCAAAATTTTCAGTATCTTTTCTGATGTAGACAGGACTTTCACTGTTGTTGTGCATCTCTAAATCTCAGTAAGGGTTTAGATACCCTGTCTTAAGCTGAGAAAATTAAGTTATATTAAATCCCCTGTTAGTCACTGGCTCAAGGAGTGGTTTGGGCTGGAACAGACCTCTGGAGGTTGTCCAACCAAATCTCCATCCCAAAACAAGGACAAGTCCAAAGGCAGGTCAGGTTGCTCAGGGCTCTGAGCAGTGCTGGCCACATCCAGACACCTATATTATTTCCTGATATACTCACCTATTTTATTCCCTGATCTCCAAATAAGTCTGCATTGGTAATATCTCTTGTCTGCTCCTTCACAACTCTGCAGAGAACTGGCTTTGAAGGACTAATGGTGGCAGGGAGAGTCTTCCTCTTTAATATTTTACAATATTTAAGAGTTTAGACTATGAAAGTAATTTTAGGGCCTAGTTCATCACAGTTTCTCTCCCCTGGAAAATCCATCTTCAGAGAGCTGCTCCAAGGCACAGGGATGCCAAAAAGAGTATTTCCATTGACGTTTGTCCTCCTTGCTTTCTATTCTAAAGAAAATCCAATTTCCAACTAAGCTTTCAACTGCATTTGTCATAAAACAAGGCCAACTTCTCAGTTACTTCAAGGAGAGATGATGCCAAGGCTGAGCTTCTGTTTTTGTGAAGAACAACACAAAAACCAGGCTCCTTGTTAGCAACACAAAAATCTCTGTATGGGGAAATGAGCTGTCCCTGGAATGGCACAACTGATATTTTAGCCTCAGGATCCTTTTCTAAAGGTCACAGCCCAATTTTAAGCCCAGAATATTTGCAATGCATTTAAATATCTAAGATTGAGGTTAAACAAGATCTTCTAATGTAAAACAGAAATGAAGAAATCACATTTACCTTCTTCATGACAGAATGGACTCATCCCAGGAATAAACAATTGCAAGCAGTGGGAAAATAAAACTGGCCTGTCCATGCCATGATCTTGGCTTTCAGACCTTCTTCCTCACTGCACAGAGGAATGATGATAGGTGAGGTGACTGACTTAGTGGATGAGGGGAGAGAGATGGATGTTGGTTATCTTAATTTTAGGGAGTGACTTTCAACACTGTTTTCCATTAGGTCCTCAGATAGAAGCTGATGAAGTAGGGAAATGATAAATGGAAATGACATGGGGTGAAACTGGCTCTGCTTAGAGAGAAATTCAGTGCAGGGCTTCACTGCAGCTGAGAGTTTGTGTTTATAGCACAAAATGATGATGGGCTCATTGTTAATTTTTCTACAGCAAAATGTATGCTTTTGTGCAAACATTTTTATCCTAGGAAGAACATTTTTGTTGAAGTATTTGAACCTTCAAAACATTCCAGTCAATTTAGCTGTAAGATGGTAAACCCTGCAAAGGACTTTTGTCCTTACTAAAGGATCAATGAAATTGAAACTATCTCAGTATGCAAGTATTGACTTTTATTCCTAGCACTGATTTAAACTGTAAAGGCCTATTAAACTAGAGATCAAAGCATCTATCAAAGAGTTCACTTAGCTCTTGAAAAAAACCCATATAGTATTTAGAAGATAATACAAGGAAAGTGATAGAAAATACAGGTTTACAATTAGTGATGGAAGCTTAATAGGCGTTCAGTGTGCTAAATCTTGCCAAAGAGAAAGTGGCTTAGACTTTGCATTGAAAGAGAATAGCACGAAAGACAAAGTATTTTGGCACTTTTGCATAGTAGAAGACGAAACACTGAGTTCCATGACAAGTTTGAATCAGTACTGAATGCAAAACCTAGGTGTGAGTCCTAATCTGACATCTTCATCATAAAACAGTCCTTCCTTGTGCTGTACAGAGACAGAGATAAAATATTTCAAATAATCCCTAGACTGTGCACTTGAATTAAGCAGCATAAGGGAGGGGACACCACTGTGCAAGCAGCTGTAGGAAGATAGATGGTGTCGGGGATGAGACAGGGCTAAAAGAAGAGAAGCAGCATTATGTTTTTTCCATTACAGCCAGTCACTAAAAGCAGGAATGCACACATAAACTGAAGATTTTTTTGTTTTCAGCTGCCACAGAGTAAGTCATATCAACAGCCACACAATGAAAGCAACCTGGCTTCTCTCATGCACAGGGAGCAATTGTTCCTGTGCTTGCAGAAGGAAATGCACTCACGTGTGCACACACACACACTCTTAAAAATGTTTTAAAAATGTCATATTTGACTTCCTGGCTAGTTTGAAAATTCTCTTCAAAAATAGCTCTCATGATTGCAGGCTGGCAGAGCTGTTCCTGCCTGGATTTAAATAGGAAAACTCAATTAGAGTTTGAATCTGTTGCACTGAAATGGAATTGTCTCTTGCAGGCAGAGCTCAGTCACGGACACAGTAGCATGAATGAGAGGAGAGGAGAGGAGGACATTGTGCCATTGTGGAGGGGAGGTTGTGGGGGCTCTGAGCTGGAATGTTCCATGTCCTGTCACTCTGCAAAGGAAACTTCATTGCACTTCTCCAAGCATGTTGAAGGAAAAGTAGCTTCAGCTTCAATCAGGCTTTTTCTTGGACCCTCCTGGGTCTGGTGGTGGCAGGGACTGGACACTGAGTTGCTCACACCCAAAGCAGTGATTTGTTCCATGAAGATTTTTACTTTTTACCTTCTTTTACTTTACCGCTCTGGCTTTGAACAAATACCCACCCCTCCCCAGGCTCTTTCTGTCAGGATGTTTAAAGTTTAAGGATGTTACTTGTATTTCTGTAGTCTAGAAATATTTGTGAGGATCTTGGGAAGGCTGGAGCTTGAGCACAGGAAAAATGGACTTTTGGTGGCAGGTTCACCACAAAATCCCCCTCTTCTTCCTTGTTTCTCTCTGTGTTCCATTGTAGTCCCAAGTCTCTCCTTGTGGTTTCCACAGCAGGCTTTCAAGCTGTGAGGGCAAACCCTTCAATAGTGCCTCTGCTCCTGAGAGCCCTGAGCTGGCCTCAACATTTTTTTCATCATTGTGCATTGAGATCTATGTCTAGAAATGACCTGCTCCTCCTTGCCCCTCTTATCTGGGATCTCAGCCTGAGCCCTAGTTTCCACTTGCTCTCTAAGTCATCTGTGTTCAGCTGCTTCTCATAAATAGCAGCTTCCAGCATGACTTCTTTCATCTGTGGATTGTATTTGTGCATGAGAGGGAGAAAACAGGTTCATTTCCATCAGAGCAGCTGGCTCCTCTGATCTGCCACCTGGAGACTTGGCTGACAGGGAATGTGTCTGCAGGCAGGGCAGACCTGTGCTTCTCCAGCTGTGCCATCTCTGCTGTCACCCTGCTGGCATGGGCAAACACCTCTTTCCCCACTCCTTTGGGGCCTGCTGGACACAGTTACTGGATATTATGGGTTGGGAAGAAGATGCACAACTCCTAGCAGTGCAGCAAGCTCGAGGGATCCTCTTGTAAAACCTGCAGTGAAGAGATTCAAGTGTGTTCATTGAAGCAGAGGAGGAAAAAGGCTTGTTCATGTGTGGGAGGGGATGGTGGGCAGGCAGGGCTCAGTCCAGCTCTGATTCCCTGCCCTCCCTTGACACTGGCATCCTCTGCTACAGACACCCAGCTGGAGGTGTCCATGTGGGCTGTACTGCCCTTTGTCCAGGGGAGGAGGGTGACATTAATTAAATGTTTTGTTGTTCTCCTTGGAGAACCTGTTGCAGAAGAAGTGTTTATGTCTTTCTTTGGGCATGTTGTGCAGGCGAAAGCAGATGGAGATGAAGGAGTTTTGACAGCCACACACCCAGAGGAGCCCTGGGTGAGGGTCAGTGCCCTGCACTGGTGTAGTTACAGCCTGTCCATCCTTCAAACAAATGCTGGTTAATGCTGTAAAACTCCTCAGTGCAGGCTCCTGCTGCTCTTGCCTGCATGGGTGGATGCACTTGCATGGTCTGAGCTGAGGTGGTGTTACATGTGCTTGGGTTACCCTGTCCTTGACATGGGGCAGCCCAGGGATGTTTAGTAAGCTGTGACAGTTACTGTAATAGCACTCTCCACACTCTGAAGAGATCATGGACTTTTGGTGTCTACCTGATTTAGCTTTTGGGGTTTTTTTTCCATCAATAGGTTGAGATTTTCTTTGGTGTCAGTTTCAAAAGAGTAAAGGAGAGAATTTGGAAAAAAATGCCATCTATGACTTCTGATGGCTGGAAAAAGCAAGGGCAGTTAGCAAGGCCACATGGCTCTGTGGTCCAGGGGAATTTTCTGAGGAGGGCATTCACAGCTGTCTGTGGCACTTTTGCAGGAACAGGGAGGAACCCATCTCTGCCACAGCTGTGATGGGGCCAGCAGCTACCTGATGTTCCTGGGGCTGAGTAGGGCCCTCAGAAAATGTCAGAGCTTGTCAGTGAGAAGGGGAGATTTTTCTCACTGTAACAAATCCCACAAATTTTTGAGACAAGCAGGGAAATTTTCCAGAAAGCTCTCCTGAGAAAAACTAGCTGAGCTGTGGTGGCAAAATGGTAAAAATGAAAAACCAACTCATAGCTCAGGAAACAAAACCAAGGCTCCTGCAGCAAAAGTGGTGACTGCAGGCCCAGGGAGAAAGCCCAGGATGGATGAGATGTGAACAAGGCCCAAGAGGGAACAGTTCTGGTCACGCACTGCAGACACCATCCACGTGGGCAGCTCTGCCTGCAGCAGGAGCTTTAGTGATCTCAGAAGAGAAAGAGCTGAAATGAAACCAAGAGCTTCTCTAGAGCGAGGCTCCGAAGAGGGGACAGGCACTTCCAGCACGGCCTGTGTGCATCGCCCGTCACTCCCGGCGCAGGGCGGCTCCTGGCTGCTGCCGGCTCCCCTGCGAGCCGGGCTGGGCAGAGACCCTGCTCCGCCTGGGAGGGAAGGGAGGGACCCTGCTCAGCCTGGAGCCGTGGGAAGAGGGTGCCAGCAGTCAGCGGTGAGCGCTCAGCAGGAGCAGGTGAGGAGAAATGCATGGCGAGTGTCAGCGGCTTGCGCAGCCACAGAGCCCTCTGGTGTTGCCTGCTGGGCTGCAGACCGGCCCTTTCACGGCACCGAGCAAGGTAAAAAAAATGCGTGGCTGAGGTTTATTTTTCCCTGCTTAGAAGTTTTCAGCTCGTGGGTGTTTCTAGAAGGCAAGAATGGCAGGAGTGAAATGATCCCTTGTTGGTAGGAGTAGGAGATATATTCCGTACAATTTCTGAAGAGCCATACACCAGGAGGAAGAATTTACTCTGGAGCTGTTCCCACGTGCTAACCATTATTAATTGATTGATTTTTCAGACAATATTATAGCTTCTTGCAGAAACCCAAGCTGCAAGAACTTATTGTTTCGTCTGTGAAAAATGTTTTTCTAACAAAAAAAAAAAAACAAAACAAAAAACCAAAAAAAACCCAAAACCCCCAATTTTTAAAAAAAAAAAAAAAATTTTTTTTTTTTTTTTTTTTTTTTTTTTTTTCTCTTTAAAGCAAAGCCTAAAAGACACCCCTTGGCTGAACTCTCAAATTTGTGAAGACTTAAAGTTCAGGCAACCTTCCTTTGGACCCACCTCCCTTCACTGCTGCCTCCCTTTAAGGGAAGCCACCTGAGGCACAAGGACTTTGTGCAGGGGAGGCTGGTGAGGTACCGGGAAGCCCTGCTCCAGAGGAGTCCCCAGGGACACAATTCTGTCTTCCCCTGGCAGTCATACATCATTGGACAGGTTCCCAGAAATCACAAGCAAATTAAACATTACAGGATCTTTTCCCTTCCTGGCTCAGGTATGCTTGCCTCTCTAATGGTTGCAGAAAGTATGAAGCCAGAAAGGACTATTAGATCATTTTAATTTGCTCACTGATAGTTTTGTGTAATGTCTTCTATTAACTAGAAATTAATTAAACTAGCAGGCACCACCAGCAAGGAAAAAAAGATGTCATCAAAGTTAAGGATGCTTTAAAACAACTGTGGGGGAAAAAAAGGGGTAGAAAGTGATTGTGAAAACATTTTACCATGCTGCAGAAAAATGCAAATTTGTCCTTCCCTCTGTCAGCACTAAACTACAATGAACCTGAACAGGGAGGAAATTATTTCCTGCATTCAGATCCAATGGTCTCCAAACCCCTGATAATGCAAACAAGGACTGTAAGACTAAATCAGCCAACTGCAGTGCAAGGGAGGTCTTGTTTTCAATCACATCCACAAATGGCAAACAGAGCTGTGTGTCAGAATCTGTTCTTTTCCTGTTTACAGTCAGTGGAATAGACTTTTCTTATTGTATATGTCTAAAATGTTCATGAGTTTAGAAACAAGTGGTGAGGGTTCAGGAAGTTGATGTGTGTTTTGGAATTTCCTATCTACTGAAATAGTTTTTCTAATAATTTAAGATGCTGTCACATTAAATAAAATTATCCCAATGATGATGCTCTGTATGTGTCAGCTTCTGTTTCAATAATATAGCCTGAATTTTGGCTGCCTAGGATCAATTTTTGGATAAAAAGTTATTTTTCTTTATATTGATGCCAGCATTGATCCTATTTGAATTCAGTGTTGGCAACAGAAATGTAAGAATGAGGATCTGTTGTAGTGCTCCCTTTAGTTTACATGGATTAGTTTACATTAATTTTCACCTTTCACCTCAGCTGTTGCAATATCACCGTACCAAAATATTTGGATTTGGTTTTTTTTTTTTAAGATGTTCCCTTCAAAATTTAATTAAGTTAGTTTATGAAAACATTTTTACTCATTGCAGATTTGGGAAATACTGTATTATTTCAGAACAAAGCTCCTGGGTCTCTTTTTCTCCTGTCCTCAGAATAATGTGTTCATACAAGACTGAGAAGTATACAAATCTGAAAAACAATCAAAAGAGCTGAGTATTACAGCATGACTTTTTAATATTGTGTCAAGACAAATGAAGTGCTGCCCAGAGTGTTCTTTGCTATTGCTTTAGTAACGTTTTTTTAGTGGGATCCTTGGCCTGGCCCATGATAAAGAAAGTGATTATGTCATTTGTTTACTGATTCCTTTTCTTATTGTCTTCTTGCAAAGCCACCTCTCCTCCTATCAACTCTAATTGAATTGAGTGCCTATATTAGGCTCTTAGATTCACCATATGCTCTCTGTCTAACAATATTTATTTCAGATTAATGGTAACAGCACAAAGAGCAAGTGAATGCAAAGCCTGTAGGAGAGGTCACAGAGCATCTTGTAGTGCCACATGGTGTTACAGCTCTCCTGAAAGCTACCAGGTGGGTGTTGCAGAAAGTTATATTCTTCCTTTGAATTTGAGGAAAATTTAAGGAACTGCTACGAGATGATCCCTGAAGGCTTCCAGTCCAGACAAACAGAGAAGTGTAATTTAAACAGCGAGGGAAAGAAGCTGAAGTGCTGTGATTCTCAGCTCTAAGAAAGTCTGTGAAAAGGCCAGAATTTCAAGATTTATATCTGAAACATGAATTTTGCTTCTCTATTCCCACTCATCTCTTGGTATTTGGTAAGTTTTCATGGATTACTTAAAAGAAAAGGATCTTATTTGCGAACTATCTGTGTCTGTTTCATGTTACCCTTGCCAGAAGGTGTCTCACTTGCATGATCATTGCAAGGACCTGTAGGATCATTTACACTCCATGAGCTATCTTTAAGTGCACTACATATTGCTAGCTTGGTTTAAGATGATGTATTGCAGCCAGCCAGCAAGATAATTAAGAGAATATATTAAGCTAACCTGGGTGTTGTGAGCAAGGCTTGACTAAGCACAGCACATCTCACAAATTCTATTTAGCAGCAGAAATATTTTTTCTGATGTAGATTGTGTTGAAAAGAGACAAAACCATTAAGGAAAAGTGAAAAAGAGAGAAGGAGGATGAAAGAAAAAGCTGACCAGTGAAGGGAGAGGAGGTGTTCGGGTACTGCAGGGACTGGAAGAGCTGGAGGAGATGGGAGAAGATGGGAGTTCGTGTGTGAGGGAGGAACAGAGCAGAGGGGTAATGAGGTCTGGATGGGAGAGGAAATGGCAGTGGAAGGAGGGATCTGGAGGGATCTCTGATTAGAGGAGAAGGTGTAACCAGGAAAAGGGATTAAGTGTCCCAGGCCAACAGTTCTGCCAGGTGTCACATCCCTCTGGTCCCTTATCCAGCTGGATCCCATCCATGGGAGATGTTCTTGCTGGGCTGAGTCCTGCCCTGGCAGGAGCTCCAATTACAAAGTAATTAGCTCACTTGAGAACAGGAGATATGATGGAATAAGGAGGAGGGTGGAAAGCATAGCTAAGAAGTTGCTTTAATGAATTTGGCTTTCCTCTTCGAAAGTTTAAAGACATAAAAGATGTTTTCAGGGAGGCAGGAAAGCTTGCTTAAGGAATGGATTATTCAGAGCTTAAAAAGTGTTGATTGCAAATTGCTCTGTGTATGCTTTAGGTTGTTAAGTGTAAAGAGCTCTTAATAACTAAGCTAATAAACTCCTCAGTGTTTCACCTTGATATTTTTATTTATGTCTTCAGAAATATGCTAACTTGCTGCATAAATAGCACGGCATTTCCTCTTGGAGCAAATGGAAGACACACTCAAAATTTTCTTCAACATAGCAAGAAATGGGATTTTTTTTCATTTACTTTATTGTCCTTTGGTATTTTTTCTGTTTCCTGTTGTTGTCAAGTAAACACAAACTTCACCTGTGTGATCTTTCTGGAATATCTAGCAGATCTCTGCAGCCAGGTGACATGTGAAACATGACAGCACTGATATGGGGTGAAGGGAGGTCCTTTAAAATGTGGATTAATTTAAAATGCTTGAAGATTTAGGACTTTTAAAGGTAACCCTAGCCAGTTAGCTCAATCCCTTAGTTCCAAATGAAAGCTCTTGCCATCTTCTCTTTAAGGAACATTTCACAGACTGACTTGCAAATAAGATCTTTTCCTGAGAAGTGAGAGTTTACAGTGAGTTCCCTTTGTTTGGTGGGCAGAAAGATCTCGAAAAAGCTGTTACCCAGCTCCTCTTAATGCCTTTCCCCTGAGGCAGACTGGGCATATTTGGGCTCTACTTATTGATCTGTGTTATGAAACAATTACAGTAGCATTCATGAGCCTTGAAAGCCATAAGCAAAGATAATATGCACACTTCACTTAATTCAATAAGTTTGGTGGGGGGTGTAATATGCCTCTTGGAGCATAGCTTGAGGAAATCATTTTGGTTTACACTGCTGGAGGAGGCTCTGATAATGTATTTAATAACAACAACAATAAAAATAAGGCTACCTGGGTTATGTGGTGTTGCAAAACCTCTGCTTCCAGCTGTCATTCACATTAGCCTTGGCTGGCCCCAGATCTCCTCTGTGCCTATGCCTGTGGGAAGAGAGGGAACAAGTGCACCCCTGCCTTTCTCCTTTGTGTTGTGTTGGCAAAATAATTCAGGCAGAAACTGCCTCTGTCTGGCTCTGCACAGCACCTGCTAAAGAAAGGTCTCATTTTAGCTGGGGCTCTCAAACATTACAGTAGTACAAATAATTTCATGTAATGATTTTATTTTGTTTCCAGTCCCCGGCTTTATCCAGAGACTCACAGTGGAACTATTAGGCATGTCTGGAGTTGTTATGAACCTCTTTTCCCAAAAGTGATTTATCTGGCTGAGGGTAGTACAGTGTAATTTCATGTTAGCCTCTGATTGTTCTTCTAGGAAAGCTCAGCTCCTGTCCTTCTGAAAACCATCTCAAGAATGAAGACAGGAGCTGCTCTAAACCCAGCCACTGTCCCTTCAGGCTGGGCTGGTGCTGCACAAGCTAAAGCCTCCTGCATACACTGTGTAGGCTGTGAGGAGCATCTCTAGCACAGAGCAAGGTGGAGCAATGGGATCCAGTGACTGCACAGGAGTAACAAGACCCTGAACTACTCTGTGAATGAAGCAATAGAGGGGACTAGCTTTGCCTTGATGTAGGGTACATGTGGGCCTGCAGGAATAATTTGAAAGGGTTGGACTTTGAAAAATCCTCTGCAGCCAAGCGAGGAAAGCCAGCATTGGGCTGACCTTCTTCTTTAAGTTCCTGGCTGATGTGTTGAAATGTCTTTCATAGCTCAGTTCTGAAAGCCTTCCTCTGCAAACATGAAACCTCTTTGTCACTCTTTTACCCTAAGCCATCACACAGAGCCTATTCTTTGCCATTCAAGTGCTCTGCCCAGAGGAAGTCTCACCTGGAGCTATCACCAATGTTGCACTGTTCTGTGGCCAAAGCCCATGCTGGGAACAGCCACTGAATGTCAAAGAGCTGACTGATATGGCAAAGTGGTGGATTTTGGGATGCACATCTTTGGGTCCTGTCTTTCAGGTTTGCAGAACCTCAGAAGCCTAAGCAGAAATGTGTGGTCCGCTTTGATGCTTTGTAGGTTCTATGTCCCAAATGCTGATAGCAAAATGGAGGTAATTTCAGGTGCTGAGAATGAGAAATTGCAAATTCTCAATCTCTGCATATATACTGCAAACAATAAACAGCCATTCAGGAGTACCTGGCTCTTTGACTGGTTGACTCGAAGTCCTGTAGCTTCAGTGAATTTTAAAACAGGCCTTTTCAGGGCATCTTCAAAATACTGGCCTCTGGCAAGAAAGATCCTCATTTGGTGAAATAATCAAAGCTTGTCATATAACAGCCTCAGCACCCTTTCTCCCTTTGCCCCAGCCCTACACTGAATAAATTTAATGCCCTGCAAAATACCCTGGTAGCTGTGGGTCTTGCTTCATGCAAGCAACTAGCAGTGAGTTGGTCCAGCAGTTGTGCTGGAAATATCAGACTGTCTCTTTACCCCTGTCCTTCTCTTCATCCTACCTGTCATTTTTGTTTGTTTGTTTGCTTTTGTTTTTCCTTCTTAGCATGGGAGATCGATCATATTTGTGATACAGATTTCTGGGGCCATGAAAAGCCAGAGAAAGCTGTAAAAATGTAATTGGAGGCTCAAAATTCAAAATCTTAAGCTTGGTTAAGTAAGCAAGTCTGGGCAAACAGCGAGTGCCAGTGATCTGCTCTTTTGAAATTGAGAGCTATCTTAGTGGAACAGACTCTGCTTTGAAGCAGGTAAATAGTATAAAATATAACACCTCAGACACACTTCACACTGACAGGCATGAGCTATGTGCAGATAGGTAAAATCTGTCTGTGTTTTCCCTGGTGTTTTTCTTGAGTACAAGCATTTGTTCTACTTTGACTTTAATTAGTCCCTCATAGCACTGCTCTGACAGACTAAATTAGGTGTCAGTAACAACATACTTTGTAAATGCTATGTCTGTACAGAAATTCTCCATGCCAAGGCTAGGATTGTTTTGCATGTCTACCCACTGCACATAATTATACATTAATGTAGGAATAAATGTGAAACATTGGCTAGATCTTAAATTGTGCCATTTCTGAGGTGTTACTCTTGTTATTAGTGGCTTGTCCACAGGACAGTAAGTCTGTCCCTCAGTCAAGTGAAAGAAATGTTCAATATGGAGATAAGTTGTAGCAGTTAGCACTGGAGTCTATTCAGAGCTGATGTGTTTATTTCGTAGAGCTGATCATGAGATTTTTTCGTAGAGCAGACACTGAGATTTTTTGCAAACATTTTCCTGTCTGCTGTGTTTCTTAAGCTATGATCTTCAACATGATGACCAGTTCTGCTTTTCTGTCCATGCACCCTTGTTATGGGTCAATCAGTTCAAGCCAACTCCTTTCATCTGCTGCTGTGAGCTTTGGCTGAGGCATTTTTCAGATCACAGGCTTGAGCATGAGTTCAAGTTGCAAGGTAACACATAGGCTGTCAACTGAGATTTTAAGATCAAAATGGATCTTTGAGGTATTTATAACATTAAACACAGAATTTCCTCTGATTACTCATGTTTGGAGTCCAGCGGGTCCTGTCTTCATCAAAACGGAGCTTCTAGTGCTGCTCCTGTTTTAATCAGAAGACACAAAGAGGCAGAGATTCTGACATCCCTCTTTGCTGATTGTCCTGATTCCAGGTCTCCCTTATTGTTAAATAATCGTGTACTGAGATGATGGAGAACCACAAGAAAACAGAAAAACATTTGTAGCCTGTAAAAAGCAGCCCTATTCTTTATATCAAGGAAAACATGCTGATTTCTGCATCATCATATGTTTTGTAGGAAAATGAGGAGTATTCCTAATCAAAGCCCTCTTTCTGGTTGGATTTTCTTGTAGCTAACAATGAAAAAGGTAATCACTGTGTGTTGAGACTTCTCTGACATTTGAGAAAGAGGTGCAATGTAAAAATAAGACTATTATGTGCTTTTCATAAAAAGTTTAATAGGAAAACTTCATCTACTTTTCTTTCTTACTTGATATCCTTGAATTTATTCAAAGAATTTCGAAAATTCTGGGTAAATATCAAGTCAAATGACAAGTTTTTATGTTTTCTTTTTCATCCTTTTAAAAACAGAGCTATACCTTTGTGTTTCCAGTTCCTTTTTCTTTAAAACCAAATTCAATGCTGCAGGGAAATTAGACTGGAGTCACATTTTTCTTTTTTTCCCCATATTTCGTAATGTCGTGTTCTAAAATTTGCTGCTTATGAGACCACTTCAAAATATTCCACATGAATGGGAACTGTGAAGAAATAACAGACTTCAATTTGTCTAGTGGACTGTTGCCTGAAGAGAGAGAGAGTCTCATTGTGACTTCCCAGGGGTGGCTGCTTTCTCAATAATGAGACATGAAGAACAATTTTCTTACCTTGCATTTATGCAAACCTTAACAGCTGAAAAATGGGAAACTTAAAAAGACTTCCCAAACAAGACTTCTAACCATTCTCCAAGCCTCCCAGGGATCAACAAGCTTTGCAGATCAATGCTGTTATTACATGAATGAGGGGACTTCAGAAAGCCATCACATATAGGCAGGAGCCTATGGTTTGTGGCAAACCCTATTGGAAATGAGCATCCCTTATCCCTTTGTCACTTCCTATGCTTTTCAAAAGGGAGTACTTTGAGAAGTATTTGGGATTCAGCATTTATAATGGAATCTGTAACAAAACTCAGCATGTGAACTGCAAGAAAGCATTTAAGCAGTTTGAGTGAGACTCAGAAACTGGTTTCAAAAGCATTTCCTGAAGGTACAATCACTTCTGGCACCAGAGCAGAAACACTTATGCATATTTCTGCACCCTGGGGCAGTTTTCAAGAATGTACGTAATGTTAAATCTGAACTCAAAGGGCTTTAATTTTTTTGTTTGATGGGAAGCACTCATTATGCAATTAAGATAGCCTTTGGTCAGCTGTCTATATTCCAAATTTTTTTTTCTATTTTGAAAGGATGCTGGTTTAAAATGGAAATTTCCACATTGAAGTTACCTATTTAGCTTTTTAGTTGCCTTGAAGGTGTGAAGTGGAACACAATCAGATACAAGCGTGATCAGTAAAGCCCCATCCTGGCATAAAAGGAGTCTTGTCTCAGTTTGGCATGGCCACTTTTATAACTCCTCCCTGACAGGGAAATTACAGCAACCTCCACTTGTCCTTGACCTCATGGCACAGGTGAAATATCCTTGATTGTCTCCATGTCTGGCCTCTGGTGGCCGGCTACATCCCATAGTTCCTGACCTACCTTTACCCTGGGCTTCTGGGGCAGGGACAATTTGGGCGAAGGTTATAGAGTTAGCTAATCTCTCTACTCTGCCTTACAGAGTAAATATTCTTGCTTTCCTCCTGACATTTGATGTTTAAGAGGGACATCAGTCCAGCCTTCCTGACCAACGTCTGCAGTGGGACAGACCCACACTGAGCAGTGGACATATGGCCATGTGAGGGCACATTTTGGCCCATGGGGTTCGTTTTTCCCCCTGGTGGATTCTGGGGCTTTCCTGGATGAGGACAAGCATGCAGGCATGCTTTTTCTGGTGGTAAGTAAGGGCCTTATTCACCACCAGCCAGAAGAGACTCTGAGGACACATCCTTTGCTTGTATAGCTCACATGCCGTGACAAAGCCAATAGAGTGAGGGGATTTTACATCTGCAAGGATTTCTTTTTTCTGCTGATACTTTCCTTCTTCCAGCACTAGCACTTCTAGCAGTCTCAAAAATCTTATGGAGAATTCAGAGAGTTTGACCCCCACGCCCACTGTGAAATCTAGGGCTGTTAGGAACCAGGCTTTAACCTCTGGGAAAAAGGCATAAGTAACATGAAAAATTAAAAATCAAGAAAAACCTTTAAGTAACTTTTAAAAACTTATTCCCCATTAACTACTGTGCTTCAGAACATGGAGGCAGGTACCTAGGCATGCATCTCCAGCAGCTCAGTGAGGGTCTGGTGCAGCCCCTCCCTGGGAGCAGTGAGGAAATGCCTCCTTTCTCTGGTGCCTCTTATTTAGAGGAAACCATAAATTATCTGACCTAGTACCTGTGATACGTTCAGATATTTCTTCCCCAGGCTGAGTTTCCTTACAAATAACTCTCATTATTTGTGCTGGGCTGCTGGTAAGACATCTGCTTTCTTACATCCAAAAGGGATTTGTTGTGCAGTTCTAAGGAGAGCTTCCTCTGCTGAGTTTTGCTTGCTTAATTAACAGTTTGCGAAGTGCTTTGGATCCATCTGGAGGAACAATCCTCCTGAAATGGGGCTCGTTATTCTAACAATGCAAACCCACCTGGGTGAGCAGGGGCTGGGGGACCAAACCTTGTCTATAAGGAAGATGCATGGCAGGGGATGGGAGGCTTGCTGAGGGGGAAGCAGGTGGCTCCTGTAAATCGAGTGGGAGCTCTGCTCTCCTGGGGAGAAAAGCAACAGCAGTGCAAGTGCTGAGACTGACAGGAAAAGTTAGTGGAAGTGCTTTCCTGTGTTGCTGGGCACAGCTGCAGCAAAGTGCTTTGCTGTGCTTGAATACTTAGTGCTGCTGAGCTTGCAGCTGGAGAGCTGCAGAGCCAGGCAGGGAAAGTTGTACACAGTGAACTTCACTTTTCATCCAGCACTGTAAAGTGATCAGGGTGAATGATATCAGGACTCCAGGCTTTCAGGAGTTTGGGATGAAATTAAACAAGTTTGGGACTTTTTCAGACAAAGAATGCAGAAGCAGCTGCTGAGCAGCCTGGCACACGGATGTGGCTCTCCCTCCCTCTTTCCCAAGCATTCTGTTTGTCACATGCTGCGCGTGGTTGTGTCCAAGGGCGGTCAAAGCTATTAATTCCCACTTGCCTCTCTTTAATTCTGTGCAGAGGAACATTGGGGCAGGGCCCTCAGAAGTGTGCCAGGCAGCTCCCAGGGTAATGGCCCTTGGCATTGGCTCCATGGTTACAACTGCTTCTGCTTGGGATGTGCCCTGCTCAGCTGTGCCCCTTTCTCTTTAAAGGTTCCCACTCCCTCCTGCTTTGTTTTGCTAGGAACAACCTGAGTGCAGTGGTCAGAGTGTCTTCCTGTGTTGGCAAGCACGTTCTGGAGGGAAGAGAAATGCTATTGCCTTATCATCAAATAATTTTCCACAGGCTTTTTACTCACCTGCTGCAGAGGACATAGTGAGCTATATATGGGGAAGGCTGCTGAGGATACACCGTTTTCTTCTCTCTGGTATCTGGATCATGCTTGGTGCAGTTGTAAGACCCTTTGAAGCCTAGCATCTTATTTTTCTGACACTTGGAAAAAATAGACCCTGAAAGAGGAACAACAAGCAAACCAATCAAAAACATATTTTCCTAAAATATGCATAAACTTTCCCTTCCAGTAAGAAAATACCCTAAGGACATTGGATCTCAGCACTGAATCCAAGCCTTTAGAAACAGGATGCATAAGGCAAATAACGCTGCCAAGGTCACATGCCACGTGCTTCTGTTGCCTTCATCCTTGGAGGAAATTCTGGGGCCACCAGGAAGATCTGTGCTCCTGAGCTATTTCAGGGATACACCAGGAGGAGAAGGAGAGCCAGGACCCTTGCTCTTGGTCTTGCTCAGATGGATGAGTGACTCCCAGTCTGCTGTGTCCACAGCTGAGCAGGTTCAGCTCCTACACAGGTTGGACCTTCTCTGGTTTTGTCTAAATAAGGGTGTGGAGTGTTTTCTGAGCTGGGATTCATTACTCTGCTGGCTCAAACAAAAACAAAGCTGTGCTTTCCTTTTCCAAATCACACTGCAGGCTTTTTTACTCTCCCTGCTGTTATTGTTCTGAGGGAATACCTGTGAATTTCCTGGTGTTATACCAGACTTAGACATTAATGTTGAAAATTTTAGAACTGGGTTGGTATTTTCTCTTACTTTCTTTTCAGAAATGAGTCGACAAAGTGCTAAAATTGGTGACCTGCCTTTACAGAAACATGCTCCGAGTTTCGCTGTGCATTTGTAGTCTGTGCAGGGAAGCTCCCTTCTGTCCAGATGCAAAAAGTTATGGAAGAGCACTCCTAGACATAAAGATGTATTTTTAAGAGGCATAAAAGTTGCTCAAGAACAGGTTTTATGATTTTCCTTTTGAAAAGACCCAGGTGCTTAATTAAAGGCCCAGAAACAGGCTTTTCAAAAGCTACAGAAGGGTCTTGACCTATTCAAAAGTACAGTGAAAGAAAAACAAAAAGGACATAAGAAAGTGACTTCATTTTTTCCTTTACGCCAAGGAAACATGCTGGTCTGATGGCTTCTCTGAGGTTATTGGAAAAGGAGAGATGGGTGGCAGTACCACAGCACTTACCCTGTTTCCCACTTCTGGGGTTTTTGAGCATCCAGAAGCAGTCGCACAGAGATACTCAGTGCCTTTTTACATGAGCTTTCATCCTTCCCCAGAGAGTCAATACCTGGGGTACCTGAGGTCACTCAGCTGAAAATTAGAGCCATGAGGCAAAGTGGGATGAAGGTAGGTGATGCCTTAGGTTTTGGCTTTTATATTTTTCAGATTCTGTGTTCTTTTAATGTGTAGTTCTGAGCTTCATATGAGGGGATGGTGAGCTCTCTTCACAGAATAAGGAGACAAAGCAATTCCTTTTCTAGCTTTGGACCAAGGACAACTGATCCAAATTTCAGGCACAAGAGCATAAACAATGTGGACTGAACAGAGAAAAACAAGAAGGATGGGACTTCATAACCTAAAGCTACAATTGGACAATTAAGTCCAGTATGTTAATGGACCAGAACTTATAAAAGTGAGTTGTGACCATTTTGGTTCACCTTGGGTGTAGCCCTGGCTGGGCTCTTGTGCTGCCCATCCATTGAGGCCTTCTAATAAATACCTACTTTATTCTTTAACTCCATTTTCTCCTCTGTTCTGTCAAGGCCAGCCTTGACAAGGCAGCACAGGAAAATCTATCAGAGGACAGGAATTAAACCCCATAACCTGACTGTCAAAGGGAATCAAGCTTCTGCTCTGTGCAGTGATACAGAAGTCTGCTGTAAGTCATAGAAGGGCAGTCTCAGGACGCTGTCAGCCACAGACATCTGGCAGGTATTTTCCTATTTTTGACTATTTTGCTCTTCCAAGTATCATCACACAACTTGGCAAATTGTGCTTCCTTGAGTGTTTCTCACTGTCATGACTGTGGGAAGGCTGTGGCTATTGTAGGATGTGCCCATATGCTGTAGAGCAGGTACAGCTCCCAGGCAGCTGGGATGGGTTGCTTATGTGCTATGAAGGTTCCTGTCTTTTGCCAGGAAAAGTCAGTTGATGCTTAATTAAGAAAAGTAAATTTCAGAATAAATTTCAGCAAATGAAATAAAACATGACTTGATGAGTAACTTGAACATCAGCTATAACTGAATATACTACTTTTAAAATGAAAAATCAGCTTCTTTAATCTCTTTGCTATCAGTGTCTATTTCTCAAGTTTTCATAATTGCAAAAAACAAAAAAAAAATCACCTTTGCTTTTAATGCATTGAAAAGTCCATGGAAAGACTTCAAGCTGAACATTTATAATAATTTCACAGAAATCATTCCAGATTTACAGCTGAGTTCACAGTCCTACCTCAAGTCCTATTTCCTTTTAAGGTGTATCTATCATTTCAAGAGACTTTCTAAAGAGATTTGAATCTTTTAATCCCTTTTCTTCCTTTTCCAGGCAGAATTTAGTATTTATGCTAAATTGCCTGCAGTTTGGATAAGATAGGTACGACTTCAAATTGTTACAGACTTTCAAAATCCAGCCAGTATTTTTTGTAAACAACATCACTTAAGCACAAAGTGTTCAAATCTCTTTGCTACTCATAAGCTGAGAAGTTAGTAGATGGGCCAAAGGTAAAGTGCAATAACTTCACTGAGGTAAAATGAACCTGGGCTAATTTCCTTTATGTACAATCCAGCCCAGTTTTCCCTTTAGCACTATACTATTCAGCTTTATTTTCCATAACACTCCTTGTGCTGACCTCGAAATTTCTTTGCAAAAAACCAAAAAAACAAAAAAGGGGTTTTGTCTGCAACCTCTTTGGTCATAACTTCTGCAGTAATTGTTATTAGTGTCAGGATGAGCTCATGATTTTTCTCATAATTTAAAAAGCTGTGAATGCTGCACTTCCATCTCCCTTCTTAATAAAAGCTATAGCAAACCCAACAGTAGGCACATTTTAAACAAGATACTGGTGAAAAATGCAGTGATCTCAGTGGTGTTTACAGTTTAGGAGCTGCAAAAAAATGCATTCATGGTTTGCATAAAAGATTAGTGATTAATCCTGTTTTCATGGTGTCAGTGGGAGTTCTGCCACCATTCAATAAGGGATGGGTCAGATTCTTAATATATTTGATGAAATGGCTTGTCCAAGGATTGTAACCTTCAGTGCACAAAAGCACACAAAATAAGGGATGGGTCAGATTCTTAATATATTTGATGAAATGGCTTGTAACTTTCAGTGCACAAAAGCACACATAAACTGTGGCCAAAATAAACTGAAAATAAACAAAACTCCTGTTTCAGATCCTGCTTTGAAAAGATCCTGCTTTGAAACTGGGGTTGTTGTGTGTAAATGATTGGGCAGGTTCAGTAGAGAGGGCACAGAATGACATTTTCCCTGGGAATATTTGATGCAATGTCCAAATTTTGCTACAGAGACTAGTCTGATCCAAAAGGATTCTGATAGCACAAGAAGGATACTGGCAAGGCCAAGAGACTTGATGTGGAGCTCAGTTTGTGTCCAGGGCTCCACCTGCAAAAGAACCCTGTTTGCACCTTAACTGTTTCTCTGCTATGTTGGCAGGAATATTTTCTTTTCCTGAATTACTTTTTTGATAAATAATTTTCCTGATGTGGTGCCTCAGGTACTGCCCTGAAAGGAGGTTGCAATGAGATGGGAGTTGGTCACTTCTCCCAAATAACAAGTGGTAGGAAAAAAGAAAACTGCCACAAAATGCACGGAGGAGCTTTAGATTGGCTATTAGGAAAAATTTCTTCTCTGAAAGGATTGTCAAGCCCTGGAACAGGCTGCTCAGGGAAGTGGTTTTGTGACCATCCCTGGAGGTATCTATAAGGTGTGTAAATGTGGCACTGAGGGGCACAGCTTGGTGTTGGACTTGGATAAACAATTGGACTTAATGGTCTTAAAAGTATTTTCCAACCTAAAAAATTCTGTGATTCTATATATTGTGACAGCTGATGTTCCTGCATTTCCTCAAGGTGTTTCTGTGCTGTGCTGTTATTGCTATGAGGAAGAATGTGTTTGCAGAGAGATCTTGAAAACTATTTGAGTTCTCAAATTTCCTTCTGTTTAAACTCCATACCTCTGATTTTCATAATGAGAACTGAACAGGAAAGGCAGCAACATAGTTACAGTTTTGTTTCTCCTTAAGTACAAACACTTATTTTTAATTACTTTTAAAATTTCCTTTCTGAGCTGGAAGCAGAGATGCTTTGTGGCCAAACCAGATTCACAGTAGGATGATTAAGGACCATCACAGCCTGGTTGTTAAGGATCCTGCTGGGGAGAATTGCCAAATATTTTGAGTGGTCCTAGTATGTGAATTCAGCTCCAGTGCAGGCGTGCAATGGTATGAATGGCTTGTAAACGATTCTGAGTGGTCTCTCCAGAGACTTCCTTTAGCAGCAGAAGTCCTTCTCAGCTCAGTCCAGAAGGATTAGACCACCAAACATCACTACCTGTCTGATGAGTGTTTTGTGAGAATTTTTGCTCTGGTTAATTGTGAAGAAAATTCTGCCCAGATGATAAAGAGACCCAACAAAAGTGAAAAATTCATCAGGAGTGGAAGAACTCCTAAGGGTTCCTTGAGAGTCCAGGTGGTCATGATGGCTGGTGGTGCTTTGCTATTTGAAGCAAAATATATGAAGCTCATGACACTGCTAACCTTGTTCTTTGGACAGTGTGTTTCATTTTCCACATTTGTCAGTTGGATGTTGTTCAGTTCCCTGAAAATTACGTTTGCTTGGAAAGAAAATATAGTAAGGGCTGGTAAGAAACTGACAGCAGTGCAATAGGGTTATGCAAAAGAGAATCTAAAGAATATAAAATAATTGACTTTTGCAAATCTGAGTTTTTTTGGTCCTTGTATCTGTCAGTAGCTTAGCATAGAGAGATTCTACAGGAACAGAACCTAGGCAGTAAAGCTGTCACAGTACAGACTTTAAATAGGCAGAAATAATTCTTGTTGAACCCAAGGTCAGTGACAAATTCAGAATCTTAAAGGAAAGCACAAACCTTGAACACAGAAATTAATATCTGCATCCTCACAAAGGAGAATTGCAGGTTTAAACCAAGATTTTGAAAGCAGACTGTATTTGCTACCTATAGCTCCTTCTTTCTCCTGTTGAGGTGGGGGCTTGGATGTACCAGACATTTTAGAAATACATTTGTAAACACTGTCTTTGTTAAGATCTTCTAGAATAAATTTCTCAATGTGTAAGGTATAATTTTACATATCACTGTGACTCCATGGGTAGATTCCCACACAATTACAAAGCAAGGTACATGCTTGAATATTTATTAAGCTTGGATATGCATTTCAAAATGGACCAAATGAGGGATAACTGGAGAGATACTGGTGAGATCTTTTAAGATATTTGAGCTACTCCTTTTTTTTCTGACTTGAGGCTAAATGATTTCTAAGAGTCTGGTGCATTTGTGTCTCACTCTAGGGTACCAGCTTGTTATTTGCAGTGGCTTTGCTTTTCAAACAATCCCAGGCAGTGTAAGGATGGTAGTGAATGCAGGAACTTGAATATCATTGAGTCTTAATAAACTTTACATTGAAGAGAGCTGAAAGGGAGTAGATGTCTACTTTCCTGAGAAAATCAGAAAAAAAATATGTCACTTTTTATCTTGAATCACCAAGAATAGCATTTTTGAAAATCTATTACTTTGTCTCTCAGTTTTTCCAATATTAGGTCTGAATTTATATTTGCATAATTTGGTTTATTATTGTACAAGAAGTCCCGTGCTGTTTCCATTTTTGATACTCAGCTTTACTGAAATCAATGTGTTCCCATGAAATAAATTTAATCTGGCACATTTTCTGACAGAAAGATATGTTTTTGAAAATCTTTAACTAATTTTAGGCTTCAGCATACAAATGTGATTAATCAAAAAATCGGCCCAAAAGTTGGCTCTCTGTAATGCCAGAAAGGCAACTAAGTGGTGTTTGTGTTGTAATTGCAATCAAGCAGAGCAATGAAACTGGAAAATAGGGCAATACATATACAAAGTTGAAATCCATTGAGCTTGCCCTGTATGTTACTTCTTACAGGATCTGGAGCAGTTTGGGTGCAGAGAATTCTGTCCATTGGCCTTAGATAATTAAAAAAACTCTCAAAAGGAAAGGAATTCCCTCCATATTGTTGCCCTTTGTCTCAGGAGTATGTCTCTGCCAGGTGTGGTGTGGCAAACAGGATAATCAGAAGTTTTCTGGGAAGTGGCTTCTCCAAATTGCACCAAGTGCTTCTAATTTGCCTTGGCCTGACAAGCTCAGGCGTGAATTTCCAATGGACATGTGAGAACTATGAGTTGATTGATCCAGAATTGACTTTGAAATGAAAGAACTGCTTCTGGAAGGCCTAAAATTTGCTTCAGGTTTAGTGATAAACCTGCCCAGGTTATTAGCTGCATCTTCCAGTAGAGAGGACTCTAGTGAATCCTATGCTGCTCTCCTCAGGTGTCAGGAAGAGTGAAAAAGAGCAGGTGGATTGGCTTCTAGCTGCCTTCCTAATACAAAATTCAGGAATGCACCAATTCTTTCTGCCCAGAAAAAAAAAAAATCCCTTTTTCAAAGATTTTGGCCTATAACACCATTAGATGCTGTGTCATCTTGTTAATTTCTGAGCTCCCGTGTTGTAGTTTCTTTTTCTATTTTTTGCTTCTTCTCTACACTGCAGACTAATTATAGTAAAGGTCTTTTATTCATGTGTAGCACAGAACAGCTTTCTTTTTCTTATAATTTGTATCATGTTTATAATAATGTCTGATATTTTTTCCTGTTTGCTTGAAGTGAGAATCAGGGAAGATAATGCTGAAAGAAGTCAAATGTTGGTAGGATGGTTTCACACTTTGAAAACATGCAAAGATAGAGAAAGAATACAGAAAATGCTTAAAAAAATAACAATGTCAACACAGCAACTTTTCCCATTCCTCAAAATTTATTACAAATCAGTTAAGGAGCTTATTGTCAAGAAGAACATTTCTTGGTTAATTCCTGTTGCCTTGTTCTTCTAAGTTCTTCTAAGCCTTCTGATGTTTACATTCTTGTAATGAACTTTCTCATGCACTTCACGTAAATAATTAATTGTTTTACATTCCTTTCTGGAGGAGGAGAAACTTGATGGACTGTTGGTTTGTCCAGCATTGGAGAGGTGGGTGGCACTGTCATTTTTGAAAATCTATAAATGTTGGAGTCAGCAATTAAACTTCCCTTCTTTTACCTTGGAGGTTCCAGTGTGCGTGTTTTATTTTGTGTCCTAGTGCGACAAATTCCTGGGTCAGTACAGACACAGAACTGTGGATTTCTGCAGGAATGATGGCTACAGACAGACGAGTCAGTGAGGTTCCCAGAGCTCTGTATCCTGTCTCTGATCGCGGCCAGGGAAGGATGCTTGGGAAGCATTTTAACAACAGTGCCCATAAAGTCTGGTGCAGCTCTAGGTATATTCTTATTTCTTTTCCAAGTTAGAAAGACCCCAGGCTGTTCACTTTCTCTGTGTACAGAAATCATCCCCTTTAACTGTTAATTTTCTAGGGCTGCTGCTCAGTCTGTGAGTTGGGTGGTCACACTATTTGCTCTTACTGAAAGCACCAGAGAGTCAATTAAAATCAGGGGAAAGGCAAGCGTGAATTCATTCAGTCTTTTGACCCAGCTTGCTTTTATGTAATGAAATTGAAAGGTACAGATGATTTTCAGAAAGATGATTAACTCCAATCAGGTAGATAAGCAAACCTGTTAACAACTATGGCATGTCCCCAGGTGCCCCTATGAATCAAGACTCATAAGGACACAATTTAAAAGATTTTAATTACTACTTTTTGAATTTGTAGTTTAGTTAGGATCTTGAAAATATACAATGATTAATGACTATCTAGTCAAGTGACTGTAAAAATGTATTAAGCCGCTGAGAATGATAAATCTTCTGTAAATTAATGCAGACTGACAGTCAAGGATCACGTGTTCTTCAGACCTTTTGATAAATGTTCTTGCTTTTATTTCCAATAAACTTTGATACATGAAACTGGATAATTTATTTCCACTAATTTATCTTTGTTCTCATGGGTATCAGCTCCTCACTTTCTGTATTTTCATCCTAGAGAAACACAGTGGAGGTTAGATCATCATCAGTAACAACAGACCTAATAAAAATCAACCGGAATATGTGATGTAAGTTCAAATTAATAGCATGGCAGCTGCTTGGTTAGATTAGAAAAAGAGTGGTAGAGAACTGTGCATTGTGTCTTCTGCACCATGGAAATTCTGTACAACTCAACAATAAATAATTTTATGTTGTCCTGAATTCCAGAATGTTTCACTAGCATATTATGTTGTTATGAGGTTCATGGTCATGTTATATGTGCTCTACATACTAAGAATGAAAGACTCCTGCCCTGATAGCTTTCTAATCCATCTTTCCTGCAGCAAAAATCTCAAGTAAAATCCATGCATCCATCCTCTTGTTAATTAAAAAAATTCTGTAGGTTTTTTTCCCCTCATTTTGTATAAAATATGGGATCAATTCAGTCCCAATACATAAGAAGGATTAAAATTCAGAACTGTACCTTTACTTTTTGATTTTACAAGTGATTAGGGATTTGCACTAGTCATCTCAGACATTATCCTCCTGCCATTCTCTTCCCTTTCAGCTTTCCCTTTCACAAAATTAAAAATACAATGAAATGCAGTGTACTGTCTCATTATGGAAAACAGAAATCCAGGTGAGATATGAGGGGAAACCACTCCAGTGCTAGGTGTTGCAGGCATGTTCATAAATAGAGGAATTCATGGGGCATTTCCAAAGGAGATGTCTCCCCTGTATGAACAGAAGTAGAAAAGGAAATCTAACCTCCAAGGCTGTGACTGGAACACTGTAAGGTGCTTGCTCCTAGGAGGAGATTTGGAGAGGTATCTTGGAAGCCTGAGGACAGTGCATGCTTTCTGAACTCCACTCAGGATTCACTGGCAAAGGGATTCTCTGAAACAAAGAGCTTTAAAATTCTTGTTAAGCTGGCAATGGAGCCTAAAGGACCTGCCAGGATATGAAAAATCTGCCAAGCATGCTGTCCTCAGGTAGAGGAGTAGTGACTTCACTGGGGAACTGCACATATCAGGGTTGAGTAATGTAAATGAGAAATGTAATATTCTGTTTGTGTTGGTAGGTCAGAAACCAAAGGTTTTGACATGGAGAAGACAAATCAATCTGAGTCGTAAATTAAACCGAAGGTCAGCTCTTTTCCCAGCATATGTGTCATTTCAGAGGGAAGAAGCTTGCAAACTACTGTGAACAGGGTGTACTGTGTACTGCACTGTACAGCTGGGAAAATTCCACAATGATATTCAAACTGCAGAAACTAACGTTTATTCCCAGTTTTCACTCAGGCTGTTTCAGCTAAATATACTGCAGGATAGTTTGAAAATCAATGATACAATATAAACCATCTATTTTCTTCTTACAGAGTTAATGGAACAATTTTAAGTGAATTTTTCTTCTAAGTAATAAATTTGTTCTGGGATTAACTTTTTTTTTTTTCTTAGGTAGAACATTTATTCCCCAATGATGAAGTGCTTTGATCATTACAATAAGCTGCGGCCACAGTGCTATCACATTCTCTATCACTTATTCAAGGTTGTTGAAATAAGACTAAACCTCTTATGAATGTTAAGTATTCAGATGTGGGATTTTTTTTACTACCTTCAAACTAGTTTTGTTTAGGAAAATGAGGAAACAATGACTGTGCTTTGGTTGGTCTTTCTGTGTGTAAAGTCAAATCTCACCATTGCTCTTTCAGCTCTGATGCCAAAACCCAGGGAGACAGAAATGAAAATTGTGGGGGTTATTTGTAACCTGACGGGTCTTTATCTGACTTCTTCCTAGGTGAATGTCAGCAGGTCAATCTACCAGCAAAAGGGAGGGGAGAGAAGAATATGGGCTGCTTTGAACCAACCCCATTAGGGCACCAGTTTTTTGAGGCAAGGTCCACAGCCAAACACAGCCATTGCAAAAGACCAGGACAAGGATGGGCCCAGGATGATCCCCTCTGCTTTAAACCACAGTCTGTATTCACTGGGGAAAATAGATGTTGTGTTCAGTCCCAGTCAGAAAGGGACAATTTATGTAAGTAAAAAGATGCTTTCAAAGTACAATAGATCAATAACTCATTGTCAGTCAATGGATGAAACATCTCCTACATAATGTGTTTATGTTTCTAAGTATTTGTGTATACAGAATTCCATCTTCACTGCATATCATGCAGTGATATTTACTCAGGCATCTGCCTTCTGACTGAAAATTTCCAGGATAGTTAGAAATATGTGAGATGAAGAAATAGAGCTCTGCTGCAGGCCCTGAAAAAAAATAAATGTTGAGCAGCTTAAATCATGTGCCTTAAATCCTAGGTAGTGGAGTGGCTACCCACAGAGCAAGAGTTAGTTGTCTTGTGGTGAGAGATGGGAACGGCTTGTTGAAATGTGTGCTCTCCTGCTGTGGCACAGCAAGCAGAGAGCTCTGCAGGCTCCAAGTGCATCAGGGCCCTGGAGCAGTGGTCCTCTGCAGGACACATGTCCCTGTCTCCTTGCCAGTGCTCCAGGGCTGTATCTGAACAGTGAGGAAAAGCCAGGGTGATTTCTGTGCAGATGCAGAGGGGGCATGGTTTGGCTTGTACCTGAGCCAATATTGTACTATTTCTAAAGTGCATTGGAACCCTTTGAGACACCATATGGTGATAATTATACAAGATAAATTTCCATACAATATAATCTTTACTGTGAATAGGACTTGAGAGAATAAGATAATTGTTGGCTGCTGCAATTTCTCCTTAGTATAGTTAATAATCCTTGAAAAAAGGTGACTTTTTTTGTAATCTAAGAAAGGGGCTCTGCCACCATTTAATCTATCTGCAAATATTTAGGAAAACAGGGTCTGCAGATGGCAATGATGGGACTATATGCTGTTTCATATTGACAGTGCCTTGCTGGGCTGGATTGATTTAATTTATTAATGAGAACATGATTATTTTCTTTGTAGAACAATGTTTTTGGGGACACAATTGTTCCTTGGCAGGACTATTTTGGATTATTTTGTTGCTCTTCTATGCAGCATGTCCTTCAGCAGAGAGCTGAAGGTAAGATATTGGTACTGTACACCTTGTCCCGGTTACTCTTGCTATTACTCTTTTGGAATGATTGAAGTGCAACTCTGTGCCCAGGGGGGGCATCCTGAACTAGTGTGTTAGTTTGGGACAAAATGTGGTGCTTCCTTCTTTCCTTTTCCTTCCAGACTTCACCAAAACCAGCCTTTAACCCACTGAGGAGAGGTTTGGGTTGGCAGCAGTCTCCTTCCCCTCTTGTGTTGGCAGAAGTGGTGCCACTGCTGCCATGTGGCTTCACTTTGTGGCTTGGAGTGACTTCAGATGTGACTTCTCCAGGGGGTCCTCCCTGAACTCAAGGTTTATCCCAAGTTTTGATTGAGCTCTTATTTGTTCCTACAAACATTCACCTCTTAATTTCACCCCACGTAATTGATATAATGCCATTGCTCCAGAGCATGTCATTTGCCCAGTAACAATCCAAATTACTCAGGGGTTACTGACTTTAGCTTTTAAAATGCATTAGCTGCAGGAATTGCCATGACCCCAATTACTACAAATATGTTCATGGATTAAAGACCCTGCAGCCAGACTTCTCCTCCTGACTAAGCATTAACCAGAAGTATTGTGGAGCTGCCACAGATTTTTCTTGAGCTACTTTAGTGGTAATACCTTCTGACATGTATCTTGCTCCTTTCATCTTTCTAGAGAACTTCTAGAATACTAGTGAATTAAGATGGACAGGACTTCTGGAATGGTATTTGATCAACCCAGAAATGGGGCTTGAAAATACTTTGGGATGCAATATCTATCCTATTTCCCTCATTGTTATTGATTGTTCCATTGGCACAATGTAATGAAGAGCAATTTTTTTCTTTTTTCTAATTTTTCAGAAGTTTGAGAGGCCTGGCAGTGCAGCTCAGCAGTGTGGCTGAGGGAAGAACAATAAATTGTTTCTTGTTTTGGCTGTGGTATTTCAACACCTTTCTAGATAACTTTCAATTATCTAGACAGGGGTGGGGAAGAGAAAGTTGTGTTTAAACGTAAGTGAGATGAAGAATATCTGCCTAGTCTGTGTGTCCTTTCTGTGCCTCTGACTGGGGACACAAAGTCAAAGGTAACTTGAACTCATGGGATCTTTTGCATGAACTGTCCCTAAGAGTTCGAGGCGCAAATAGGTTACTTCAGGGTACAGGCAGTTGGAGTGCTGGAGTGCTCCAGACTACAAGATATTTCTGTAAATGAGGGGGTTTTCTGATGTGATCATTTAAATTTTTTCACAGGGGCAGAGAGCCCTTGCTGCATTTGTAGTCAGACCCTATTTTGCATCACCAGGAAATACATTCCTTTACCCACGCAGTAAATTAAAAAAACATACACACATCTACAGAGCCATTTATGTAAGCATTACAAAATTGTGATTGTCAGGAAGCCTTGCATTAAAACCTTCATTCCTGATTAGAAAATGGCATGCTGAGTACTTCAATCCACTTTGCACTTCAAATCAAGCTATTATTAGGACATCTGTCCGTTCACTCTTTTACTTAATGAGAACTGTTTTGTAGAGATGCAATAATGATGCTTCAATATAAAATTTCAGCTAAAAGCCTGATTTTGTTAGGCATCTCCTCACAAAATAAAATAGTGAATCCTGCTTTTGCAAAGGTTGAAGAACACTGAGAACATTGATGTAAATCTGGATCTTGCCATATTCCCTCGAGCATAACTTTGTAACTCCCACATGGAATTTTGCCTGTCCTCCATCCCCTCTGGATTAATGAAATCCTGCAGTGCACATGGAATGTGTGCTCATTTAGACCAAAGGATGCAGCCTTTGGGACACTCAGAGGAGCATGCCAGACAATCATAGAATACTTTGGGTTGAAATAGACCTTTAAGGGCCATCCAGTCCAACCCCCCTGCAGTGAACAGGAGCATCTTCAGCCAGATCATGTTGCTCACAGCCGTGTCCATTCTGACCTGGAATGTTTCCATGGATGAGGCATCTACCATGTATCTGGGCAACCTGTGCCAGTGCTTTACAACACTTATCATAAAGAATTTCTTCCTTCTTATGATTTAGGAGGAAGACCAGAAAATACAGGATTCTAGTGCTGAAAAGTCAGTAGGATTTGCTCATCTCATTTCTTAATTTTGGGAAAATAATTACATGCTAAGGAGCACTGCCAAAATGATCCAGAAAGGTGGGATTCAGGAGGACAATGCAGACAGCATGAAGACAGGACTGCTCTCAAGACCAGGCTGGTAAAAGCGGCCAGGACCTGCTGGAAATAACTTACACAAAAGCACATGGGAGCCATCAGCCAGATTGGACTGAAATTTCTCTGCAATAGCCCTGGGAATGATCAGTCCTCAGCTTGATGCAGTGGTCATTGATTTCAGAGCTTTTCAGTGAGCTTTAAAACCCTGCACTGAAGTTCTGGAGGCCACCCTGTATGAAAAAAAAATTCCTGATGTTCTCAGTATATTTTATTAGCATTACTACAGCAAGGTCTGCTCTCATCACCACAACATCAGGGACCTGCAGCACCTATGATACTACCTTTCTCTGCAAAGAGTGTCTGCTCTATTTGGCAGTGGTAGCATCCACTGCCCTTGGGTTATGCTTGGTGGAATACTATGTCTTATTTATCCTACTTCAGCTTCTGTGGAAGTATTGCTTTTGTGACAGCTAGCAAAATCCCTAGCATAGGGATTATAGGAAGAATAAACTGTTGAAGGAATAGTATTTTTGTTTATTGTAGTCCTTAATTTGAAATATGTAGGGTCCAAAAATGCATGAACTGAATCTACAGTCTATCATGGCTAATGTTTTATAAATATTAAAATGGAGGCAGACAGATAGAAAAATTGTTGGAGATAAACCTACAATTAAGCAAATTCTCTTAGGTGCTCTCAGATCTCTCTTGAACATGAGAGGAAGGGGAAGTTATAAAAGGAAAACACAGTGACTTCATTGCAGATAGAAAAGATAATGCTGTATAAAGAAATGAGACATCATTTAATAATATTTACTTGAAGTGTGTATCTACACACAGTCATGCAGATAATGCTCATAAAAAAAAATGTGTAGAAAATTCTTTTTATTGCAAATTGTTATTCAGCTGACTTGTTCAATTTTATGTCACTTGTATGTGGAGAGTGATTTATTCTTGAGTTTTTTGCAGCACCATTTGTTTCACATTTGAAATGCCAATGAAGACCGAGGTTTCTTCTGTGAAATGCCAGCAAAACAAAATCCAGGGAGCTATTGAGATGATAAGAAAAAAACCCTGGTCCTAAACTGGACCATGCAGATTCTTGTTGGAGGGTGTGCTTTGCTCTAGCTCTTCAATACGTATGGGGACACCTGTGCTAGAGTGGGCTCCCTTCATTATTGACAAAAGCCACTATTAATTTGCACAGCCCCTTCCTTGTGATGGGACTTTAAGCAGATGGTGCTGCAAGAAGGGTGAGTGTAGGACACTGACCTCTGGATGCCTCCTCCCCCTGGGTAAATCTGTGTTTTTGTATTACAGATCTCAGTGGCCCAAAGAGGAAAACTGCCAATGTGCAAAATTTCATTAACTTGCAAGGCAGCAAGACAGAGTCCCCCAGGCCAAACTGCAAATCTGCAAATCATGGTGTAAGGTAGAGGTGAATAATAAAGTAGTGGAAAAGGCAATCAGAGGGAACAGTACTGATGGTTCCCATCACTCCTTGTTAAGGCTGCTCCCAGAGTCCACTGAAATACCCAGGAACACAGCCTTGGTTTTGGGTGAGTGGGAACGCTCCAGACCCAGCTTCTCCAGGCCTCCTTCTGTGCAGGAGATGTGCTGGCACTGTCACAGCCACACACTACAGGAAGAAAGCTGCACAAGGAAGAAAAATTTACTCTATTGCAGCCCTGAATGTTTCTAAGAAGAGAAACTGCTACCTAGCCTAGTGTCTGCACTCCTGATCTGCTGCCTCAAAAAGGTAAGAGCAGTAAGGGTGTTAGTTTTAAAGTACCTTGAAAGTATTGTCTGAAATTGTGGTTTCCTTGGAGGCTATGTTGCTGATTACCTGCATATTAATAATGATGATTTATTCTGCTAAGGGAATTCTCTTTAAGAAAGAAATAGTCTGCAGTTTACAAGCTTTCTCAGCCTCTCTGTCAAAGTCCTGTGGAAGCAAAAGGATTTGAGCTTCCATGTACTAAAATCTGATGGAAAAGTTCATATATACTCTGAAAAATATCACTCACACTTCTTCACACATTGCCAGTGTGTGTAGTGCTTTCCACCCCGTGAGATGATAATAAATGATAACAGAGCAGGTTGCTAAGAGATAACATAGCTTGCCAAAAGTGTGCAGACGTAACCAAATTAAGACACTGTGCACCCTGAAGTTTTCAGGCTACCTTGGCAACGCTAATGAACTTTTAATGGTTGAAAGGGCCAGAACAGTTTAAGCTTCTCTTTTTTAAACAAACTTTGAGCAACCTTTGCTCATCTTAAACACAGTCCCCTATCTCTTCTTGCTTTTGCAGTAGATTTTTTCTGGGTTGAACTCAATAATGAATTATTTCCTCTGATTCATGAGTAGAAAATCCTTCCACAAGTCTTTTCAGTTTGACACTAAAAAGGAACCCACAGTGTGGAAATCCAGGCTGAGTCAGCCTTTACACCAGTTTCTGTGAAAGAATCATCCTAATTTCCAATTATCTAAAGCAGTGGCTGCCAAAGTATTGATGCTTCTAGTTACAGACATCAGAAATTTGTTACTGAAGCAAATTACCTTGCTGTGTTTCCATTTTCAAAGTTAATTCCACTGAAGGGACTCTTGGTTTTCTCATTAAGACCTTTTTTCAGAAGGCTGAGAGCTATCTTGGACATGCAGTTCTCTTGCACAATGATATTTTATGGGGTAGGAATTAAAGAACTCAGAATATTGTGATTCTGTCTGAGGCCACTACTTGACATCACTTTGAACAGGTCTTCTGCAGGGGTCTTGGCTCAACAGGGGCAGCTGATGGGCCTTGTCAAGTGCAGACATTTTGGCTCTAGTAATGAGTGCATGAGAGCACAGCGAAGTGCTGTGATTACAGGCAGGTGTTGTAGTTGAACTCCAGAGCTCCTGCCCTAAAATCAGTGCAGACAGACCAATTCTGGTGCTTCTAGAACATCAGGAAAGCAGTGAATGATCTGTAAGGAGGGCCCCATAAATTAATTTATTTAACCTTATTCCTATGCTTCTAGCTTCCTGAATTAGGCACCCAATTGTCTGTAAAGTGTGTAAGGAAAAGATGAGAGCTACAAACCCACACCCTGTTGGGCAACTGCCCTATGCTGGCAGAAACACTGGGTAGGTAAGTGTGGACTTCATTTTATCTGTCAGCAGCTCGGATGTGTGGCTAAGAAGGAGCTCACATCCTATTTAGCACGTGTAGCTCACAGAAGGGAATTGTCTGAGTGCCATTTCTTCTCACAGGTGAAATGAGAGAAAAGAGGACAGCTCTTCTCACCCTGTACCATTGCCCAGGAACACAAAAGCACCCCAGCCCAGAACCAGCATCCCACCCTGCCTGCTCTGAATGTAGCCAGGGTTTGAGCCTGACTCTTGATGAGAGCAGTGAGAAATGGCAAAGCTTGGGTGAGGTGCCCCAGATGGGAGTCCTGCTCTGAGTAAACCCCTGGGTTGGGGATGAATGTGCTGGTTCTGCTTATGTGTCCAGCAGCTCACATGTCCTGAACCAGCATTTAGAGAAGCTTCAGAGCTTCATTTTTGAAGATTTTTGAACAAACAGAATGAGAAATCTCTGTGTTAGGCATCACTTCAGAGATGTCTTGGAGGACCTGAGTACTTACATTTGTCTGTACATCTGGTCTTAGGTCACACACTTTGTTCAACAACTCTTCTCAAATGTAATAACTTTGCTACTGTAATGAGACAGGGTCCCTGGTGTTGTGCAAATGTACTGCATGAATCTAAATAAGCATGAAGTGCACCTGCACTCCCTCAATTGCACTTACCCAGACAAATAACATCCTCCCACTTGCAAACCATTTGGAGCTGCAGATGCTGCTTTGCTCACAGTTACCTGTGTGTGCAGGGTTTGTGCACATGATGGGAATGCTGCTCTTCCACGGCTGGCTCTCAAAGGAGTGGGAGACCTAAATTCCCATCAGCATTTAGGAAGAAATAACTGCTAGTCTTCTAGGGTCCCTAAAATGGCAGCTCCATGGCTTTATTCATCCCATTGTAAAATGGACCAGTAACACTTCCTCTCAGAAGTCTTCATGTATGGGTTTAGCACAAATTGAGTGGAAAGTGCTAAAAAAAAAGAAAAAAGAAAAAAAAAGGCAACAACAACAACAAACAACAATACTGACAGAATAAGAGGCATTTTGGGTCAATCTCAGATCAGTTAATTATTCAGAAATCTTTTCTTAGACACTTTCCTTGATCTATTTTTCCATTTTCCCTTTAATATCAGACATCTTCTTTTAGTGTCTTAATTAGTCCAGCCATAAATATGGATTGGTTATTATATAATTTAAGTAATATCACAGTAACCCTTTTTATATTAACTTTCACCTTAAGACCAGCAATTTCTTTATTTTGAATTAGTTCTTTTTTGTTATAGTTTAGCTTAGAACTTTTGTGCAATATATGGTTTAAATAGTTACTACTTTTTATTTTTTTACCTCTGTTTCTTCATTAGTACTTTTGAAATTTGTCAAGTTTTTAAACACTTCAATTTCAATTTGTACTTTATGATTAAGAGAAAAAAATTTGTCTTGTAATCCCAACACATCTTTAATTTAAAAATGGTCTTCTGCTCAAGCAGGGAAAATGTGTCTGTGTGTGTGTGGTCACCCTGTCACACTATGAACAAACTGCCTGTAATGTGTGTATCTTTAATATTCAAGACATCAAATACAGAGCAGTGTATAGTTGTTGGTATGATAAAATAGCTTTGCTGCTCATCAGAGAAAATCCCTCCAAAGATTTCCTTCCAGTCTTCTGAACCTCTCTGAGGCTCTTAAATTAGTGCAGAGGTTTCCCAATGGATGGTGACAGAATGAAGCACAGATTTGTTCATCTCTCTGGTACATATTCCCACAGAAAGCTCTAACACAAACTCTGGGGATGAGATGCCAGAGAGATTCTCACTGTCTCTATTTCTAGTTTCTTTCATCAAGGATTTGTAACTGTCACATACAAAATAGCAGGAAAAAGAGTTTTGTGTTGCTAAATCTTGTTTGGTTTTAGGTTCTACCTCCATGCAACTAAAGACACTTATATTTACATATATTTTGAAAAACACTCTTTATTTTAATCTTACGAAGATAAATAAAAATAATACAGTTAAACACAGAAAAAGGACTACATAAGAAGCTTTTCTCATACATCTGGTAGGAGAAAGTGATTTTTTTTTTGAGTCATCTGAAAAGCAAAATTCTTTGAAAGCTTGTAAGAACTAAGATACAAAAGGACTGATAAAAAGCCCCTAAGCAATATTCTCAGATTTCAAGTCAAATACTTTGAGTAAATAACAGAAAGTCCTATAATAACAACACCCAATTCAACTAATAATATCCATTAGTTGAAACCAAAGGAAAAATGTTGTGAGATATCATTTTAAATTCTAAGTTTTTAAAAAATTTTGTCGGTTACATTAAAATGTTGCAATATACTGGCAAAGGTAATGATACAAATTATCTTGCATTTCTACTGCCAGGCCTTAGCTCCAGCTGAGAAAACTGTCCAGTAAGGATCCAGGACTAGTGGGATTCAGTGGACATTTTGGTATATAGCAAAAGGAGGGACAATATCAGATTTAGATAACAGAGAAAACATTTTAATTTGATCCAGCAGCAATCCCATCAAAGTCACCATTCCTCCTCGATTTGAACCAGAAGGATAATTGTTGCTAAATTTCCAGCTCCCTCTGGGAATGTGCTTTATGGAGACCCTTGAAGCATTGGCTTCTAATTCTGAACCAGATCAGGTCTGTTTTGGGTGTGCCCATCAGGTGGGTATGACCCAGTAGCTAATGGAGAGATGCAGGCAGAGCAAGACTTGAGAAAAATCCCCTTCTTCAGACACTGTGTCTCCTTTCTTTATCTCTGAGCTCTTGATTTTGGCTATGACATTGTGATGAAGTACAGAACTGGAGCAACAAAGAGTCTGACATTCAAGATTAGGTGACATAACTTCTGTGGTCAGGAAATCCCATCATAAAGCTTTGCTCCCGGGCAGAAGGACACAGGCTGAGATTAGACTGCAGCAATCACGTTGAGATGATGAACGGGCCCTTTGAGTCCTTTGGAGAATTTGCTTTTCACACATTGCTGCAGCATGTCAGAGAGTTCTGCTGGTTATTTGGAGAGGGGAAGGCTGGCAGCTTTGATGGGACATGGAGCAGAACTCAGTGCCTGCACTGGTAGCTTGGAAATGTGAGAGCAGGAGTTTGTGACTGTCACTCCAGTCCCCATCCCACCACAGCTGTGTGGAGCAGGAGGGGTGCCCCAACTGCCTGGGGGGCCCCAGGACTTTGCAGTGACCTGCAGCCAGTGTGCAAAATTCCCTCTAGGTGCTGTGGGAACCCAGGGAAAGAGAGCTCACAAGGCCAGAATAACAGCTTCAGTTCCTTTCATTCTATTTGGTCCTGGAGAAAAAGAAAGTCTGAGTCAGCAAGAAAAAAAAGTAATGATGAAAAGGTCATCCATTTGTACAAAGTCACTGTTCATGGAGCTCCTGTCATTTTCTCAATCTTCAATTTTGGAGAAGAGTAATAGCTAGATTTTCTTTAAAAACATATTTGAAGACCTTTAGGGTCAAAAGAATTCACAATTTCACATTTCCAATATTTTTTTTTTCCTCATTCTTGTTAGTTTAGGAGAACATAAAAAGAGTTTTGTTTAAATGTACTTAACAAAGAAATCCAAGTCACCTCAGGCTGGAATTTGAAAGTCTGAATTCAATTCAGATGAATTTTTAAAGATCTAGTCATAATGCCTTAAAGGGTTTGTGTATGAGGAATGTTTTTAGTTTTTTCCACCGTCCTTCCAAAAGTGTAAGTATTGCATTCTTTTTCTTTAGACTAGTGGCCTATTTTCTCTTTGATATATCTTCTCATTTAGAATTCTAAATCTAATGATTTTTTTTTCTCATGCTGACAAAGAGAATAAAAGGCTCTACACTGTTTTCTTTAACATTTTAAAATCTCAAACAAATGTGAAAACTGCAAGAAGTCACTTTAAAAGAGTTATATTAAATAAATGCTACAGCAGGATTGGGTCCTTCTCCTGAAAGCAGAACAAAAGAAAATGAAAAAAAAACTTCTCAAATAACCATTGAATTTCCCCAGGAGGAGATGAAACACTGCCTGTTATCTCCAAGGCTATTTATGTTAGTCAAAGTGTTGTGCCCTAAGGACCTGAACATCTTAGTGTTTGGAGATAAAAAATGGGGCTTTAATTTTACCTTGTGCCCAACCAATGGCCCTAGAAATTGCCCAGCATGCTGCCAGCTGCATATTCAAGCAAGATGCATAGCAATGGAAAAAAACCTCTCTGTTTCTCCTGTTCCTAGGGACCCCTGTGCTGTGCATACATCTCATCTCAGCCAGTCAAAATCCATTCCCACCAGTCTAACAAATGTATATTCTTGCTTCACAAATCCCAAATCTATAAAAAATAGAAATTACTTCCTTGTAATGTCCCCCTTTGTATCTGGACATATCCCTTTCCAGTAATTCCTCGGGTTTGTTTTTTGTCATTACAACAGTTGCTAACAGAAACACGAGAGTGAAGGTTTATAACAGCTTGCATTATGCCATCCTGTTTTAGTATTTTTTTCTGCAGAGATAAAACTTTTACAAATTTCCCATTGTAAAAAGAAATTTTCCCAGGCTTGGTTATATTTAAAAGTGAAATTATTTGGAAAGTTTGAGTTAAGTCTCATAATTGGCTTTTAAACGAGGGGAGAATGAGAAGCATAGGAAACTTAGCAAGGTCACAGGACATGATCCTGCTCCCACAGACATCAACAATAATGTTCCCAAAGTCCTCCCAGAGGATCTAGAACCAGGGACAGGGACTGTTGCTCAGCATTCCTTGTATAAGCAGAGTTGCCAAAGAGTCTTGGTGCAACACTGGTGTGAAATACAAATCCCAAACTCGACAAGGCAACGTGAGCTTGTACAGATCATCACAGTCTGGATGAACCATTTAACCACACACACGACCCAGGACTACAAAGCTATTTGGTTCTCACTCAGCAAAGCCCTGCCCAGTCAGCTTGCCCGTTTATCATGGGTGGAAGAAAGCAGAACATTGACCAAGCCTTTGTCTTGTGTCTTTCCATACCTTTGCTTTTTCCTGATGCATTTTCACTTACAAAGGAGAAAAGAAACCAACCGACCACCACCTCCACTAATAATGGCAACAACAAATATGTTGCATAATATAATAAATATAATATAATATAATATAATATAATATAATATAATATAATATAATACAATATAATATAGAATAGAATATGTCATTAATAATACATTACAACACATTAATAATTCATATTAAATATTATTTATATGTTCTATATATTATAATATATGATAATATAAATTGCTTATAGTGAAATGTAATTTTTAACTGTTATTGTTAATAAAACCAACCCACTGATCAAGAAAATTCCCTTGTTCCCAGTGAAGAGATCCGCATTCTTTCAATCTTTGTGCTGAAACTAAACTCTGCTAGTGATCAAGGAGATAAGTTTGTTTTTGTCTATATCTGTGTTACGAAGTCTGTAGTAAGGGTAGCTTCATACTTTATGCAAGGAGTCAGTTCTGTGTAAATGGCCATAGTGAAAAAGTTTTGGAAATCTAGTATCCAGTTTTGCTGATGCAGCTGTAACCTTCTCTATTTTCTGTGCTGCTCTCTTCCTGCAGAAGGCAGAGTTCCTTCTGCCACATTTTTTCTCTATTTCACTACGGGCTAAATCAGCAGAACTGGGGACCACCCTCATGGGACCAAGACTGCAAAGGTATCAATATATCTATACGTGCAAGGTATGTAAATAAGTACCCAACATACAGTTCAAGCAGGCAAGTATAAGGATTAATTAGCTAACTCTTTCCAGATCTGTGGAAATCCTTATTTATGAAAACGAGAAACGTTGCATTCAAAACTGTTGTCAATATCAAGACAACCAAATCATCCCAGAATCCAGAAGCACAGCAGGAGGGTGGAGTAAATGCAAATCAGAGTCCCATTTTAAGTGGAATTTCTCTGAGTTCCATAAAAATAGCTAATTCAGGAATTACTGGTAAAGCCAGACAAGGAAAATGCAGGTAGAATGTGAAAGCGCTGCATGAAAATCTCTCCCCGTGGATGCACTTTTATGGAAGGATGTTGCAATCTGCCAGGCAACTAAAAACCTACTACCCCTGAAGATAATTGCTGCTTCAGCCTTCAGTTTCCTCATTGCTTGGACCAGGATCTTTTCTTTGCAAGAGAAAACCCTTCAATCTCATCACAGTGACTCCAATGCACAGGGAGGGGTGAACACAGGGTGTCCCATCTTCTAAAATATATAATGTTTATATCTGTTGCATCTGCTTCTTCTCTTAGTTTAATCATTCAATCATCATGAGGAAACCTTGCTTACAAAACATATATTGTTTGTATTGTAAGCAAGGACTGTGTGCATCATACTCCAGTATCTTTTCCTCTACACAAATATTTAGAGATTCTGGCAGGTCTCCAAGAAAGATTCAGTATGGAAGTTAAACAGCCTGAATTGTCACAGTTCAGCAAGCAATATTTTTTTTTTTCCCCTGATGGCTCCTATAGTTTCTTAATAATTTCTGGACATAGAACAGTAATGTCTCACACCTGGGTGTCTTTGGATTGCTCTAAGAGCCATCAATGCAGGGGATTGTGTCCATAGACTCCAGATTGGAGTTTCCGTCATGGATAATAATTTTCCTTACTTTTAAACCTAAAGTCTCATTTGTAGTAGGTGAATGCAGTCAAACTGTTGCACTAGGTTGGCAGATGAAAGGATTCTGGTGCACAGGTTGTCTCTCAACTCTCAAAGGCATAGCAGTCCTTCAAAATATAAGGCATTAATGAACCAAAATTTACCAATATTCCTTCCGAATAATAGAACATTTTCATTCTTGCTTTTATCTTGAAATTTCTTCCTTCAAGTGACTTAAAAAGCAGCTTCTGATGGTATTTTTTAAAAGGGAGTAAAATTCTGAATAAGGACTTAATGAGCTTCTTAATCTATCAGCTAGTGCCCTCTCCCACCCCAACTTCTAGAGAATTGCATTGCTTAGATTAGTGTCATATTTCACTGCCCTCTCTGTGAGCTGGGACAGGTCACCCCTCCTCTAAGAAAAATGGCTGATGAAATATTTATTCAGTTAAATTATCAAAGCTGGAGCCCGGCATGCAGATGACACAGATTGCAAAAAGGACGGGCAGGTGCTTCTTTGGGTTGCAGGCCTGCATTTAGCCAGTCTCTGAGGCTCAGAGATGCCTTCCCTTATGCCAGTCATTGAGAGCTGATGATCTGTGCTGGAGTTTCAAATGTTAAGATGTCTTGGCATAATCCAGTGGAGGTTGTGCAGGGGGTTTGTCTCTGTGACACTGCAAAGGGCAGTTCATGCTCCAGCAGACTGTAAAGCACAATTACTGAATGGATGGACTCGTCTCTCTCTGGATATGCTCGAAGCACATGCATTCTTCATGAATTTTTGCTGTCACCAGCAGTCACTGAGGACATCTTAATGACCCAGATACTGTGCTCATTTGACAAAATCTTACATTTCTTCCTGGAGATAAATCTATTTTATTTCAATTTTCATCATGCAATGTGAGAAAGAGTAGGACAGATGAACTTTTTAATGCTGGCTATTCTCCACCATCATGCTAAAAATGTCGTAAACAAACCAGCTTTTTCCTTAACTCTCACTGACATTTGAGAGACTAAAAATGACAACTTTAATTTCTCAGTAAACACTAGGTCTATGGGAGCTGGCAACATTCCTCTTGAAAGGAATTTAAATGAAAAAGGATCAATTTCCATCTCCAAGGGTGTGATATTAAGGAGATAGATGCCCTCTGTACATGAGTCTTTGGAGTTGTGCTGTTTTGAGAACTGTCTGACTGAACTGGTTCTTGCTGGCATGCAATTAAATATCTTTATATTTAAAAGAGGGAGGGAGGAAGGGAAATTCATGCCACTGCTTTCCTCTGCTGCCTTGCAAAGAAACAGCATCTTCCACCTTTGTCTTATTCAGGGAGCAATGTAATATATTACCCAGAAGCTGAACACCCTCCTGTCTGTGGCATCCTGCATGCAGGAATTTTTCTGCTTTCTGTTTCCTGCTCTGTCCTCTTATGTATCTAGAGAACCAGAAAAGGATCTCTGAACACTTCTAATTGCACTAATGCAATTTCTTCTCTCAGAGCTAGTTTAGATTTCTGTTTTAACTTGCATTCAGGGAGACCAACCACATTATACTGTTGGGAAACAAAAGAGCTGTCTCTGCTTAAGAGAGCGTTATGGCAGTGTTTGCAAACCTGTCTTTACTCAGGCTTCAGAAAATAAAGTCATGCCAGAGCTCACCTTTTAAAGCAACGTCCAATTCACCTTCTAAAATAAGGTCTGACTTGAGGTTTCTAATGGGGGAATGAGGGAACTCCATCAATGCAGTACTTCAAATGAGCAATCATTTGGAGGGGCAGGTGCCTCAGGGCCAATCTCTTCTCTTTGTTATCATTATAGTCCACAGGGGAACTTTTTATTTCCCTAGCATGGCTTTCAGTTTGCACATGGAGGGGTATAAGAATTCACGTCAGACACGATAGCATAACTCTACAGATTGGTCCATCACACTCATATCACAGAGATGATTTCATCAGAGCCAAGTGCCTGCATTACTGTGGGTCTGGGTCTACACAACTAAGAATGATTTCAGCTGTTTTTAACTTCAGCCTCTACATTCTTTCTCCCTTTCTTTTTTTGAGTGACCAGTGAGAAATGTTTAATGCCTTATTTCAGGCACATGACCCAGTGAAGGGTCATGTCAGCCTCTTGTAATGATTTACCACTGAATGGTGATGGTGTTATTGTTCTGTAAGCCAAGTTTTATTTTTTTTTTCACCAGCACTCAGAATTGCAGTCCTGAAATCTGCAAGTATGCATGTGGCTGACAGACAAACTGGATTTAAGGCACAAATTTTGCTTGTGAATAGGATACATAAAAAAATATAATAAAATTGCTTAAATCACTGTGTGCCTCACGTAAGGAGGTTCAGATTTACACCAAACCCCATTTATTTTGCTGAATGTGGGATACAGGAACACCCATTGCCAGCATCCCAGCTCACTTATAGACATCACGTGCCAGCAGCTGATGGCATGTGCTTCCTGATGGCAACCTTGCTGCAGCCTGCACTCCCTGCTGCTCTCCCTTCCTTCAGAAAGGGACTCCTCCTGTGCTGGGGATGTTTGTCAGCTCCCAGAATCACAGAGCTGATCCTTGGCTGCACGAGGCCGGCTGCTGTGAGGTTGAATCCTGCCAGTGGAGTGCCACAGGATGTGTTGCAAGCTTTCCATATTAATGGCATAGCATGAGGTTAAGCAGCAGGGGCTGCTGCCTGAGAACCTTTCAAGACACCGGCACTTTTACTTATTTATTCTTCCACTTTTCTTATAAAATCATCAAGAATCTTTTCACTGTTCCTGAGAACTTCAGCTTTGCCTTCTTTTATGAGGAGAAGGAGGAGGAGTTGACACCTCCTGCTGCTTCCTCTGACCCTCCTGCTCCTTCTCTGCAAGCACATCACATAGTACAAGTCCTTTCCTTCAGGCACCTTTTTCACTATTTGTGCAGGTAAATAGTGAAGTCTCTTTGCCTTTTTTTAAATCTTATTTTTTATTTGTCTGTGTGTATATGTTTATGAATTTATGTCTCCACTGATTGCTGGAGATTTATACCTTTGCAAAAGAATTGGCCATTTTAAACCATCTTCTCACTGAGATTTTTGCTAGGTTAAGCATTGCCTGTAGTAATAACACTGGGTAGTAATAGCTGCCTACATGAGAAACATGCTTTTCTGTCAATAATGTTCTGAATGTAGAGTTTGAACTGACCAGCTCTGGGGTCAGACTGAACTGTTCTGTAAATCAAGAAAGAGACTCTGGTCATACCTCAATCAGATTATAAACTCTCCTTGCTGCTCCCTTGCATGAAGCCAAAAAGGAAATCAGTGCAAAACAAGGAGAATGAATGAAATTAGAAGCTGTTCCTCCTTCCTGAGACATGGTGTCCCCTTGCACAGTTGCTGTGTTTAACAAAAGTGTGACATGTAGGCATCTGGAGTGGTAGAATGACTGAAAAGCTGATGTGTTTCTAGACACTCCAGATTCCGTCACTTCAGTAACAAGAGACTGAAGTGCCCTCCAAACTTTGTCTTCAGACAGGAAATCTCTCTCCACTTTTTGCAGTCACTGAATTCAAACTCAGCGTCCATCACTTGCCATTCAGGAGGAGGAATCATGCACACTGATGAGATATGAGACCAACAGCAATTTGGAGTGGAGCCTGTAGCTGAGGAGAGAATGATGGTACAGGAGACTTCATGAAAACAAAAGGAAACGTCCATTTACAACAGACAGACTCAGTATTGAAGACCTTGCTTACACACAAGTGTCAAGCTGAATTCTACATTTGATTCTGCCGCCTTCATCTAATGATCAAGTGTAAAAGAGCCACAGCAATCTGAAGGTATGGTTCCTGGGAAACACACCCAATTTGTTCTTACCAGATAACTTCCACAGCCAGTAGCAGACCTCTGAAAAGCCCAGAAGAGAAGGTCTCTCAGATCCAAGCAATTTAAATTCCATGAATGTGATTTGGCTTGCAGTTAGTTCCCTAGGAAGTAATGAAAGAGGTAATTAAAACACTGGACAACTGCTTTAAGTAAAACATTATGCATTAGAGTAAAAACATTTCAGAGAAACTGTTTCCAGGCCATGAAAGCAAGCTCTGTGTCTTTCTGTGTGTTACTACAGTGACCCAGTTCCAGATGGGGGAATGAGACTTTCTTTCTGAAGGTCCCACCACAGCCTGCTTCTGCTTGAGAAGAAGGAGACACATATTAGAACATGTAGAAACATTCATAAAATGTTAAGATTTTCCTTAGCTCACTCATCTCTAACAACTTTACTCCCTGAATGCAGCCTCTCTCACCTAACCTCCTATGTCACCCTCAAAGACCTGCCCTCAACTTTCATCTGGTAGAACAGTGGAAAAAAAAAATCCCTCTTCCCTGAAGGAGGTGGATTCCTTTGAGTTAAAGATCTGTGGGATGCTAGGAGGATGTACTGAGGGTGAAAAGGGGCAAAGTCTTGGACAATGGGATTTGATCAGCAAATCCCATTTGCCACTTGAGAAAGCAAAAAAATACTGCTGGTGTCAGGAAGAGAGTAAGTCCCAGCCATGTCAAGGAAAGTGCTCCAATGGCAGCAGCAGAGCAGGCAGAAAATGTTTCTCTGAATAGAAGTGGGAAAACATTAACAATTCAGTCAATGAACTGAGCAATTTGCAACTTCCTAAAAGCTACTTCCCAGGGAAAAAAAACCCCTCACCCAATCACTAAAAATACAAAATATCTCCTTTAAATAAATTCACCTATGTGAAGGTGAGTAGCAGCAGAACAATATTTGTGCAGGCACCAGTGCTCCCACATGTACACATCATGATAGTATTTTTAAAGACTATTAAATGGAAATGTGTAATTGCAACTCTGTAGTGGGTTTGAGAACACCCCAGCTACCAATGGCATCAGTGCAATCAGCCTCCATGCTGAGATTTTTTCCTTCAACCTTCTATTTTTACTAGGTGACAGTAAATCTCTTTTAACCTGCAAATACTGATCCTTAGTTAAGATAAAATAATCTGACCCTGGAAATGTCTCACCTTGAACACCCAAATGAATCACATGAAGGAAAATACTTGCTGCCTTTTCCTGTGGAATGAGTGAAGTGTTAGGCATTTCTTCCTTGCTCACAAAATGCCTTACAAAACTTTTTTTTTGCTGTGGCATTGATTCTACAGCCCAGCCAGTGTGAATGGGACTGCCAGTGTGTACAAGGGATGCAGAGATGAGGCAGGCTTTGCAGGGAGGAATTGCTGTTTCTCTCTTTTATGGCATCTGTGGGCTGTTCCTGTTGCAGGTTCTATAACTCAGACCTTTGTGGGTCGGCAGGGTCCTTTCCTGATCCTTTGACTCGAGGCTGATGCAAGGAGATTGTGCCTCGGAAAGGAAAGGCCTGTCAACCACCACACTGTGCCTTTAATATCACAGTGAGAGGAATCAGGACTAATCAGGAAATAAATCAGATTTTCATCATTGTAACTGAGAGACTGTTTCACCTCTGCAAATCAGTGCAATGGTGCAATGAAAACACAATTAATATCTTCTAGAAATTCCCTGGGTGCATCTTTCCATCAAGATTATAGGCAATAAAATTATTAATGTTTCAAAACAATTAAGCCATAATGAAAATTAGTAAACTTTCCCCATCCTTCTGCCATCATTATTGATTAATTTCATCACTGAAACTTTACTGAGAACATTTTTAAGTAGGACAAGCATTACTAAGGCATAATTCAAGTAGAATTGATCTTGTCTTAATGACCTAGTGACATCTTGAGATCCTTTCCAGAACAGTTTTTCTCCAAAGCATTTTGAAAATCTGTTTTCTCAGCAGTGATTTGTATTCATTTCACATGGGTAGAGATGAGGACACCAGCTTCTTGAAATAGGGAAGTCAATCTCTAACACATTCAGATCAGGTCCATTTTTAACTTTTAGACACTGAGATATTCAAACACCTGAAAAATGTCTTACTTTGACATAATGCATGCCATTTCATTGATTTTTAGCAAGAAACATTTCCTATTTGATGCATTCTGGTTCTAGACTACTAATTGATAAGTAAACTTAAAACGTACAGTAAAATATTCTTCCTGTAGTTCAACATTTTTTTCATTCTGCTAATTTTAATTATTTCTTCTTCCACTTTATTTAGCATTTCAATTGCAGTTCATCTTGAATGACTTAGAAGGAAATACTTTTTCAGAAGAGTAAATTATCATTTCCTTCATGTAAAACAATTTTTCTTTTCTCAATCAAACACAAACTTAGCAAAAAGCCAGAGAAGATATCTGTTATTTTTTTTCCCATATTCTTTCTGACAAGATGAATTTTTGAATTTACTTTCATTAGGATTTTACATAGCTTGTTGTATACAACTTCTTCATAATCTTTTAATCATATACAGACTAACCTTAAGTACTCTTCTAAATCTCTCTATTTGTAAACAGTAGGAAAAATAGTATAGAAAACAGTACAACAAAACAAGTTATCTAGCTTTTTGTTTTTCTCTGTGTGACACTTCCCTTCTGTATAGGGACTTATGCCCTTGGGTCTGGAGGTGCCAGAAGATGTTTGCAAGCACAAGAGGCTGAGACCACTTTGGGTTTATGTTCCAAGAACCACTTGGGTAACTGCTCTGGAACATACAATTCCCTCTCAGCTATAGGTACAAGAGTTTTGGAAAACTCTGTCTCGTGCAGAGTGTGGTTGTCCTTCAGAGTCAGGGTCTCCACAAACAAGGGGTTGTGTGCATTGCAGGCAGGACCCCAGGACAAATGGGGACCTGGGTGGACTAAGGGACCACAAGGGGATATGAGTTTGGATCCCTCAGGGGACTTGTGATTTTTCTCTGTAAATGAGAACTGATGTTATCTCTCTCTCCTGCACAGAAATCTTTGCTTTGCATGAAGCATATAGGTCTAGACAGATAAAATAAATTTCACTCAGTTTATAGCCAAAAATCATTAACTATCATAACACATCAAGTGCATCAGGATCTTTTGACACATTCTTAAGTGAGCTGAATTGCAGTGCTGCCTTTCACAGTAGACTTGCTTATAGGTTCAAAGGAGAGAGAATGTTCTACCTCCTTCTGTGGAGCACACAGGAATTCGTTATGGATTACACCTGGTACCTACAGATACTTCTTTGTGCTATTGCCAGGTTATATCTTAGGAAGAATTCAAGAGTGAATCACTGCAATTATTAACAGCCCATTGTTTTCTTCATAGCCACTCCAACAGACTCTGCCAAAGATAAGGAGAGACATACCTTTTCTTTTTAGGCTTCCTCTGACCTTGCCCTTCTCTTACAAGGCTATTTTGTAGGGTGATATTATGTCTAATTAAATCAAAAGAGCAGCTCGTTTCTTTGGTAGTTAGATACCACTTCAGACAATCAAAGAAATCTTTTATTTATTTTCATTTTAAACTGGATTGCTGTTAAAAAGTATTACTAGCCTTGAATGTCTTGATTTATGATCAGATCCTTTCCCAGCTTTGGAAACTCATAAAGTAAGACAAAATTTACTTGGGGTCACATGGTGTATGAAGGAGCTTTTGCACAGGGAATGACAGAGCTGCCTGGAATTTTATGAAAATGCAGATACTGAGCTATCAGCATGCCTGATTAATTAACACTTGTTTATGTTCTGTTTCTTTCAACCTTATTTCAACACCCTAGAACTGATTCCAATAAAAATCCTTTGAGAATTCTTTTTCCTTCCACACACTTAACTCATGATTGCAAAAATCATTACCACTTTTGATTATAATCTTTAATTAGTAGGAAAATATATGTGGTGAATTATTTAGTTTGCGTTCATTTTCATGGTGATGTTTTGACAGCTTTTGCATTAATAAATCTTTCATAAACCTGAAGACCCTGGATAGCCTCAGATGCAGTTGTCTAATGATTTCTCTTAAACAATTTTCCTTCCAAGGACCTTAAAGCACGGTGTGCTACCCAGGATTTTTCATTCCCAGGTGAGTTTCCTGATCAGTAGCCTGTCCTTTCTGCTCACTTTATAGCTTAATGAATTTTTAAGAGCTTTGCTTCTCAAAAGGAGGGGGGGAGATAACTTCTCGGCACAGCCTGTCATGCAAGAGTGGTTCTGTGGCCTGAGGCCAAATCCATCACTTGTCTGCTGCGTGGCCTTCTGGGTTGGTTCTGGGACTGCTCAACTGGATTTCCAAGGAGGAAGACTTTGATTTTAGCTTATTCCTTACAAGTTCTCAAAGGACCCTTTACCTGCCTCACAGAAGTGCCTCAGGGCTTCTGTGCTTGATCCGGCATCCCATTTCTGTTAAATCCACATTTTTGGTGGGTGAGAACATCGGTTCACATTCTCAGAAGGGCCTCAACATCTCTGCCAAGGACTTTAGGGCTGTAGGCAGCAGAAGTTAAGGGTGTTCTATGGTTTGATCCATTTATGTAAAGCAAAGTCTGTAACCTGCAAAGATTGGAGGATACCTGGTATCCTGGTTTCAAACCAGGATATCCGAACCTTCAGATCGGAGGATATCTGGTTTCCTGCACAAAACCACATTAGACCCAGTGGGGGTCCCTGCTGAGTTGTAATGTAAGAAAAAAGCCTTTTAGACTGGGCCTAGACTTGTTATTTAAGGCATAACACTGTCCCTGCTAGTTCAGCTCTAAGCTTACTATCCCAGCCAGCATGAAACGCTGAGTCCAGCAGCCAGTGAGCTGCAGCTCTGTGTTCTCAAGTTCTCTGACAACATTTGAGTCTATCAAGACTTTGGGCTGTAGATAGGATGCTGAGTTTAAGATTTAGCCTGATTATTGGCTTGATATACTTTTCTATTCAATTTGATGAAATGTCTGTGTCTATAATTGCAAGTATTGCGGGCAGTTATTTCTAAGTGAATGTAATTTATTAACTTTAATGAGCAAATAAGCACCTAACCACGACAGAAAGAGATGCTACCCAAATCTTTAAATAATAATAAATAATACAGCCTCAAAGGAGACCTCAGACTGGAGTAATTGCCCCATGTGCCATTATGCCCATACAAGAAACAATTTAAAGCTGTTTTAAATGCTTCCTGTCATCACTGTGGAGGAGAAATAATTTTGCATGGTTCATTTGCTGCAGTACTTAGTTTCTTTGCTGCTTCTGGAAGGAGAGATTTTTATCAGAAAAATTACTATTGCCAGACTGTGTTATTACATGTTTAGTTTCCATCAGGAAATTCTCAATCCAAATCAAACTAGAATCAATGCAGCAGAGGAGTGCTCGCAATGGAATAGCACAATTTGTTCAGAACAGGGTGCTTGCTGACCATCCATCTGGAAACTGGTGAATTTCAAAATACATATGAATTATGCACAAGTGTATTACTAATAACAAACTCTGTGAACTTATTCTGAACAAACCCCAGAACTCTGACAGATAACCTGAGACCAAATCATAAAGTTTGTTAAAAAAAAAAATTAGCAATGAGAAATAGGGATTTCCTCTAGAAAGTTTCCCTTGGATATTTTCTGATTAACGCTCAACCAAATATCCAAACCCTTCAAAACAAACAAGCAAACAAACAAACAAAAAAACACCCAAAAAACTACCTAACTTTTTACAAAAAAATAAGCTAAAGTGAAAGTCAGACATTCTGCTTCCAAGAGTGTCCACTCAGGATTCTATTACAGTTTAATAACTTCACTTAAAATATTAATTCAAATTGATTCTCCTGTTGTCCCTACATTTCAATGTCCTCTACTGAATGCAGAAGTATGAGCACTGACAGAAGAAATAACAGGTGGATAGAGATTCTTAGAGTGTTATGGTGTTAATTTAGACAGTGTAGGTCTTTCCTGTACAATTTGAGTAACATTTAATATTCCTAGAGCCAAACCACTTTTTGAAGCATCCTTGAGTACAAGATGCTGCATCTCAAGGACTTATCACCAGACTTGCATCCTGACAAATTAAACTTTTCAATACCTTTTCAGCTTGTCAACTTTTTATGCTGGTCTTTTCACTAAATGAGTTGCTTATACTCATTACCCTTCATTTAACTTTAATAAGATGTTTAAACTGTGATATTATCTCTTTTTTTAAGGGGCTTGCAAGTCTGGCATCTCTGTAGGGGTAGAAAGGATTAAAATGGTATTCCTGACAGCAGAAATGATTAATACATGGCTCTTGAGAGGGCACTTTTGTGTTCACAGTGTTGGTATCATTATGTTTGCTGAGATGACTCAACACAGCATGAGAAATGCAGAAACTGTGAGCAGCCTCTTACCAAATTTCTAGTGTCTGTTGCACTCTGTGAGCCCACAGAGCTCTAGGAAGTGAAGGAAATATTTGGTCAGAGCAAAGATTTGATGGGCAAATGCAATATTTTGTTTTGAATAAGTAGAAAATAAGTGAGCATAACAAAGAAACATCTGCAAACCTGAATCTACCTCCTAAGCAGCAGTTAAGCACTTTGCCTGGTGAGAAGAGCAGAAGGAAATCAGTTAACATGGCATCAACCCTGAGCAACACGGGAACCAGAGGACCTTCGCTAGAGGAGATGAAAGAGAGCAAAGAGGTAAGAAGAGCTTTTTGCGGGTTGTTTGACTCTGGGCTTCATATATTCCATGTGTAAGAGATGTGAGAGGGAGAATTAGCATTCCTGAGTACACTTCTGAAGAGCATTTCTGCTTCTGCTCCGAATACGACCCTGACTCCCTGCCCACTAATCCAGACTGGCATGTCATCACCACCCAGTGTCTCCCCAGCTTGCAGGGAAAATGAGATTCTTACAGCACTGCCTCTCTGTTTCCCTCCCCTCCTTGCCCATCACACCCCACAACGGGGCCAGTGCTGCTCCTTGGTGGTACTTGGTGTGAGCCCTTTGGCTGTGGTCCTCTTCTGGGCCTCCCCAAGGGAGCTTTTTGGTGCTCCAGCAGGGAAGGTGATCATCCTCCCATGCAGGTGGAGTTGGGAGGGGTGAGACACAGAGATCCCAACCCCACAGTCAATCCCAGCTACTTGTCCCTGCTCTGTGCTCCTGGATAACATGGAAAGCCCCTCACCCTTCTGCTTGAGCTGTGCATTTGCTCCCTGCTGCTGTTCCACCTGTCACACTCCTGTGGTTGAGGCAGGACTCTCCCACTGCCTGTGGCATGAAAACCTTGGCTGCTGGGTAGAAGAGGAGTTGGTGAACAGGAGGGAAAGAAGTCAAGTTTAATATCAAGTCTATGAAAAGCAGAGCAGGAAAAATGAGACTGGGAGATGGGAATAAGGAGTGATCTCCTGGGTCATGGAGTGCACTACTGTCATAAGCAAGCAAACTAAAAATCTATAAATTAAGCAGGAAGTAACTAAAACCAAGTTAATGGAAGAGTAAATGATTGATAATTAGTCACATATACATAACCTATACTGCTATAATTAGATTAATTGATAAATTAGAAGTAACATCTATTTATTAAAATGTAGTAAAATTTTAAGTCTCTAGTGAGTTTGCTGTCACTATTTTTTTTTTGTCTGATAACTGCAAATCTTCCTAAATTTTAGCTTTAAGTAGTTACTGACCACATTTAGGCAGTTAGTTCTCATCTCTCTTTAGAGAGGGGTGTGTGTTTTGGGTGGATACGATGGCACTGTCAGCTGTGCCTTGTGCACCCCAAGTGCAAAGGTGGAAGAGGTTACCGAGACAGGTTTGTCTGTCCCTTCTCTCCCAGGGTGCTTGAATCAGCAGCCAGAGTGAAATCAGCTCAGCACTGAGAGGGCTGGGCTGCTGACCTGTTATCTTTTGTCAGGGCATTGAGTATCCCCTCAACCTGTTTCTTTTAGGGACAAATTAACCCTGGGCTCTTTAAATTTGTGCATTATATTAGTATGACAAGGTGCAAAGATGTTTTGTACTCTGTTGTGGGGGAGAGTCCACCTGCCAGCTCTACAACTTGACTTTCCTATTCCTTCTGTGACAAGTTCAGCTCCTGGTCTACTTTAGAGGTTGAAATCCACAAAAGAACCAGGAGGTAGTTGTGATTGTGGCTAATATCTCAGTAGGCATTTTCTGTCCATGAATGACTGCCCTGAGACACTTTGCAGCATTTGACCTCTCATCCTGTGAGTAACAAGCTCTTATTTATTCAGCTGACATGTGGGGCTCTAGGCCTATCCACTGGCATTTTCAAGATATTTAATAGTGATAGTAATTATTATAATCCTTCCACTCAGTAGCAGGCTTGAAGCTTACTCTTTCCATTGACATAGTTGATCTAAGTGCAGAATAAGTCACATGTTGACAGCTGGACTAAAAAACCACCCACAGATCTTGCTTAATGGGAGCCTGAGTAAGTCCACCTACTGCTGGTACATTTAGTCCTTCTAGAGGAAGCAGGTGTATAGTCCAGGAAATTTTCCAGTTCAGCCCTTACAGATATGAATCATTAATGTTTAGTGCAAAGAAATAATGTCCTTTTTACCCATGGGGGGAAAAGACCACAGACATGGAAAAAAGGGTGAAGACAACTGGGAGACACCTCATAGGCAGAAGTAGCCAACTTTTTACAAAGCTGGCTGCTGGTTTTCAGTATGAGAAATAACAGAGAAACCTCTCCCAATACTCTGAGATATTTTTTCATGTCTTAGCTGGAGCATTCATGCTGTCTGCAAGACAGGGTGAGAGGCATCAGGCTCTCAATCAGCAGAAATAATCGGACACTTCTGTTGCTGGTGGCTCTGGGAGGTGTCCTGCTCTAGTTTTGCTTGAGTGAAACAGTGAACTTGGAGTCTGTGTGTCCCTTCTTGTGTTTCTCTCTTTGTCCGCTGCCTTCCTATCACACCTGGGCAGGGGATGGCCCAGACTTTGCCTGCCACAGGGTGAAAGAACATGGCACCAGGGGCAGAAGGAGAGGGCTGGAATTGAGGATCATCCTTACTAAGCAGGGCTGAACACAAAAAGGCCCACTGGCTTGTTTTCAGAAAAGAAGAGGCTTCTAGGACAAAGCCCAAAAAAGTCATCAACGCAGAACCCTGTTTATTCCCATAGCCCTGAGACAGTACTGAAAGTAGCTAAGTAAATAATAACTTGAGAAAAAAAGGAGAAGCTACCTTTTTTATCTCTTTTGCAATTTTGCTCATTGTCTTTCTGAACCTTTTCCAAAGCTGGAGTGTTTTGTAAAGGTAGAGAGACTAAAACCTCAACGAGTCAAACAGTTTAGATGGGGAGAGTCCCAGAACAGCCATCCCAAACCTCATCTTTTAATGTGAACTTTGATCCAAAAGCCATTAGCTTTTTGACAGTACTGGAACATCACCTGAATTGTCTGGCCTTGGAGAACTAGGTTCTTTTGCCTGTCCAAACTGGCATTTTCTGATCTGTGTGCAGCAGCCCTCTGCTGCTATAAACTGGCTGGGTGTGTGACTCAAGACCATTTCTTCTTTACTACAGTTCTCTCTCTTGGTATTTTGTTCTTACTTCAAAAAAGAATATTTAAGAAAAGAAACAGAAAGAAAAGGGCATTTCAGTTTTGATTAGTGTGATTTACTAGAGAGATGACAGGCTGTGGGGCTTCTGGCTGGTCCCCACAAGGTGTGTATAATGCAATTAGTCACAGGGAAACATAAATAGACAGATCTGAACTGTAAACACTCACATGACCAGAAAACGTGCAGCAGCCTCTGGGAAAATGGCATTTTTCCTAGCATTTACAGCACTCCTGTAAGGTGGTTCCTGCTTTCACCCAGAGCTCTCAGTTATGGAGCCATGAGCTTCACTTGGCATTAACCAAGAGCTGAGTAAGCCATACATTTTCATGGGATTGTAGACTTCTTAAGGAGGTAGACAGCATTCTAATTCCTTATCTATTTTTGTTGGAGTGAATATCCTTGTTCTGAAAAGACTAAACCAAAAAGTCTCTTGTTATTTTTTTTAAAGCCAAAATTAAAACCCTCATGGGAAAAACACTTGACTCTGGGGATGAGGAATGGGTTGTTTTGTTTCCTCTGTTAGGCCAACTGTTTTGGAATATTCATTCAATGCCTCTGCTCTTTGTCAAACAAGTGGGAGAATATTAACTCCAGCCCTGAGCCATTTTGGGGTCTGGCATGGGTCTGCTGGGAAATATCTAAGGAGCATGAATGGCAGCTGATTGAATGCAGGGTCACACTATAAATACTGTGCTGGGGAAAAATCTCAACCAAGTAAGAATTCTTCACCAAAAGCATCACTGTGTTTGGAAAAGAAGAAAAGTTCGACCAATTTTCCAATTTTTTTTTTTTTTGAAGCAAGAATTAAGCTTTGTAATTTGATAAAAAAGATGAACCTTTAGATAAGACTAACAAAAATGAGCTAGTAGAAACATCAGGCAGAGCAGACCTAGGTGGATTTGATTCCTATTGCCATGCTTATTACATCCCTTCATGGGCTTTGCAAATAAGGCAGTTTTTATTCAGTGCCTTGAATCCCTTAGATTGAAGGTGTGCCATTCTAAAGAAGAGCAGATGGAGGTTGAAATTAAAAAAAAAAAATAAAAATCCCATTTTTAGAAAAAGCCACTGTACTAACAGATGGTTATGTACCTGAAGAAATGACCAATTTGCTATTCTGTTGTTGAAGGCCTACTCCAACAACCTGAACTTTCAGGAATAAAATTTCCTTTTCAAAGATACAAATTTCCCTTAATCACAAGATTCTACAATATCAAACTTTTCTCCTTTAACTAGCTTCAGCACAAATAAAGTCAAGCCTGTTTTATCAGCAGTACTTCTGAGAACAACAGATTATAGGGTCTCTTTACATTAAATTCTTAGGCTTTTTGAGTGGGAAACATTTTAATGTTTCTGACATATCCTGACATATCTTCTAACCAGTTTGTCACCAGCAAAACACATGAATTCCATGTGCCACACTTCATTGTCAAATTAATGAGGACATGAAAACCCAGCATCAACACACAACAAAAAATGAAAAAGCATTGAACACTTAATTTCAGCTCAAGTTGTTCCAAAAGGCTCAGTAGCTGAAATGTTGAAGAGATACAGTGTCTAGGACTGCCTGTCTAAATCACACATAATTTTCTGAGATCTATTGCTATCAGTGATGATGAAATCAGATGAAATGAACAATCCCCTGTTGGCACTGATGTACAGGAGAGGTTTGATTCACAGCAGACACCAATGTTTTACCTGGCAGGTGCAGTTCATGGTCAAGTGCCTTGAGGTGCAGCCTGAGCGAGTGTTTGGTATCTTCCTTCAGGAAACCAGTAACAGAACTAGAGAAAATTATCTCAAGTTTCAATAGGGGAGACTTAGATTGGATACTGAGAAAAATTTCATCAGTGAAAGAGTAACTGGACACAGGAACAGGCAAAGTGGTGGAATCACTATTCCTGGAAGTGTTCAAATAATGTGTGGATGTGGCCCTTGGAGACATGGCTTAACGGTAACACGGTGGAGCTGTGTTAGACTCAATGATCTTGGAGGTCTTTTCCAACCTTAATAATTCTATGATTCTATGAAACAGTAAGTTCTACCACAGATATGCCTCAAAGCACGTGTTAGATGGTAGGGATTTCTTCCACAGATGAGAGGCAAGATGCTGTGCAGGACCTGTTCCAGGGTGTTGATGATGGGTTTTTCAGTGGGTGTTGTTTAGCGTCCTCATATGGACTGGGAAGATCAAATCCCACCACATTTCAGACTTAAATGCGTGACTGAGCCTGTGGTTTTGTGAGTTACTGTCTTTAGCAGTTCTGAGATAGGAAATTTCCACAGCAAATATGAAGTAAAATATATTAGTTTAACCCTCTTTCCTCAATACTGTGATTTACTCCTTGCTTGTAAAGTCCTTGGAAAGGTAGAATGGTTATTATATCTCAGATTTTAAGGCAGTAATTTATTAAACTGAGAAACCTCAATGCTGGATCTCACAGAGGCACCTGCAAGAATTTTCTAGGATCATACTGTACCCCAGGGAACCATGATGGCTGCAAAATTTCTTCCAGGGTCCTCCTTCCAGGGGAAGAAGCTCATTGAGGAAACTCAGAGGAAAGCGGGAGTCTTTGCTTTCACCACAAATAACCTCAGAGCAAAGAAGGGCGTGCACTCCTGAAGATACAGAAGGGAAATGGGAACTTTGCTAGACTTTTGTTAAGAGATTTTTTAGGGAAAGGATGGAGGGTGAATAAGACCATCTTGCATTGTAACAGTGCACACGGGAGCAGTGTGCTCCTATCACTGGGGGAAGATGTTGTCAGTTTGGGAAGGGGAATGTGTGTCAGGAACTTGCTGCTGGCTTCACATGGAGTGAAATGTGAGAGAGGGAAGTTGCAGCAAGTCTTTCTGCTTGGATGGGGAAACAAAATAGAAGTGCTGGAGTGTGTGCATTCCCATGCTGACAAAATCTGGGAGAGGTTAGAGGGAGTGACAAGCTGTTCAGTGTACCCTCTTCCCACAGGATGTTTCCATTTTGGCTGAGGTGGTTTTTGGATGTATGGGGACACAGTTATGGCCACCTCTCTCAGGCCCAGCAGCAGCATGAATTGTAAGTGGGGTTTTCTAGGACAGCACACCTCTGCTCAGCTCTGTGTCAGGAACAGATAAAAATCTGTTTCTTGGCTCCACACATGTGACAGCCCTCAAGGAGACTGGGAAGGTAAGTAGGGGCTGTCAAAGAAGCCTTTATTCTCTAGTCCTTTGCCTTCTTACCCTGTGAACATTGTTTACTACATTCCCTCCATTACCTCAGAAGCTTTCAACTCTTGAAAACAATTTAGTCATTTTTCTAACTTTAAGAAATTTGGGCTTGATTGCTTTATTTTATGGCTTTCTTGTAGGTTCCTAAGTGCGCTCCCTGCAAAAAACCAGTGAAGTTCATTTCTGAGCCTGTAAAGAAGTGTTGGAGAGTATTTTTATATAAGCCAGATTAATGGTTTTAGAAGACGATACATTTATCATAAGACAGCATTTTGGCAGCAAAGTGAGCTTCAGCGAGCAGTTGTTTTCAATCTTGTCACGCGTTTTCGAAGAGCTAACCTGAATTTCCTCTTGAATTTGGAGTTTTAAAAAATCATGACTCAATCCCATAAAAAAGACAAAGACAAAAATCAAAACCATCCAACATCTTAGAACTATGTATTTTGATAGAGAATAAAAGATTTTTAAAATTCCTTCTCTGTATTTGTCTGTGTCCTCCTAAATTGCAATTTCTCTTGGTGGAGCTAAACTAATCATGTAGAGAGATTTATGCATTACAAATGAACCCACTGAAATTTAAGTCAAACAGAAACCATTAAAGTTAGAAGACAAATCTTAATGTAGTATTTTTGGGGGGGTCACATAATGGAGTTTCTATTTTAAATAGTTCAAATTTGATGTCAACATTTGGTAAGAATTACAACAGGAATTGGAAACAGCATTTCATCCTGCATAAGCTACAAGCAGAGAAATTGTTTGAATGATTAAATAAAAAATCAACAACAAATAGCTGTAAATTATTTATCACTGTGATTCTATTTCAGATAAGAAGTCTAATAAACCCCCCAAAATGGTTGCCTGCAATGTGTCTCTTGGGAGCTCATAGGGTTGGCAATGTACCACTTCACATTAGAGCAGGAGCAGAGCAGGAGTTCTTTCCCTTAATGACTGTAGTTCTGTGAATTGCAGTATGTGAACTTAGCTGGACCTTGAATGACAGACTTTCCTAAAAATGACTTTTTGGTATTGTGGCGAATTCAGACAATTCAAGGTTGTTCTCTTTGGTACATTCCTTTTTTTTTTTTTTTTTTTTTTGTTAATCTCTAGATAAAGCCTAAGAGTAGTCCATTTTGCTTCTCTTCACAGTGCTTGGTGGAACATATTTGAAAGAGTGGTAAAAACCTGAGAGCAGAAAGACCAAGTTTGGAGCAGAAAACAGTGGTGTTCTTGTGGGAGACAATGAAAACCTAAAACATGGGGGTATGGTTCTTTAGGAAAAAAAAAAAAAAAGAAGTGTGTAAAACAGACCAGGAGGTCCATGAGAGAAAATGTCTATTTCAGCAAAAAGCACTGGGGCTGTGTGAGTGATCACGTACACCAGAAAGGAGATGTGTTTCATGCTGAGCTTCCAGGTATTTTGCTTTTATAATGCAACATCCTGAAAGATGATCAGGCTAGAATAGAGCAAGAGCGAGAGGAGACAGAATGACAGTATTTGCATTCTGGTTTCCCCTCCCTCTCTCTTGTTTGGTGTGTTTTTCCTGCCTGGATCAAATATCTCTGAAGTGTAGGTGCTCTTTGCTGTGGTGTTCCCTGGCACCCAGCACAGACTGGCACAGAGGTCCGCGGCACAGCTGGGGTGGAATCTGTAGGGTTTTACCCTGCTGAAGTCAGAGCCCTTCCCACAGAGAGTATTCCTCTGGATGCCAGGAGCCTCAGGGATTAGAAACATGAGTATTATCACTTTAAGTAAGACTGTGGTTAGCTGTGGGGGAGGAGACACCATAGCAGTGACCTTGGACTGTGAAAACCCCTTCTGAGTGCCACCACAGGGCCCAGGGCTGAGACAGGGAGGATGTGGCAGACTCCCTGGGGATTCCTCCATGGAGCTGAAAGGGAAAAGCTTTCTGCTTCAGCTTCCACAAGGGACTTTGACAGATGGGGAGGTAAAAAAGGCTGTCCCACTTTCACACGTGAAAAGTCTGCAGTAATCTGGAGAATGTCAGGAGGCTGTTCCTGGAGAACACAAGCGATAGAGAATTCTTGTCATCCCACTCTATTCAGCAGCAAGAGCTGGAAGGTTTCTATTCTCCCCCCACTGTTGTCAAGAATTCCTTCCCTTCCTCCCTACCCTGAGGTTAGAGCAGCCAGAGCAGCAGGATCAATGTTTCTTCCCAAAGCATCCAGAACTGGACCATAACCATGCAAACTTGCAAGACGCTGACACATTACAGAGTACTTTGCCCAAGGGAAATTTTGTTCTTTATTCTCTTTCAGCCAAACTAGATTTTTATCCTAAAATACATGTTTCCACCTCTTCTAAAATCCCTTTAAAAGAAATTGGACATTTGCAGGCATGCTTTAACTGTGAAAGTAGGTAGCTGCATTTTGTTTAACAGATGTGTGTTTCCTTGTCTATAGGCTGTGGATTTGCTGCAGGGAGTCTGAAAACTGTGGTCACATAGCAACTGTATATTAACTAAAGCTTTTGAGAATTGCTGAGATTAAAGTTTCAACAGTGTTCAGTGTGCTGGTCAATGTGCTGATCTGCACGTGTCCAGCTTTGTTTTGTACTACCTGTCAAATGAGGAACCAGGGTTTTGCAATAATTATGACTGTTATTCAGGGAATTGCTTAGAAATTAAAGGTCATCTGGAGAAAAAAAAATTAAAAAAAAATCCAGCTGCAAAAAGAGAAGACAGTGATGAAAACATCTAGTACTAGGAAGCTGAAAAAGCCCCAAAGCTACACTTTAATATTCTCCATGGAAACTAGACACAGGGGTTACAATGTATTTGGTGACTTTACTGGATTTTACTGACTGTTCTCTGCACTGAAAACAAATGCAAATCACTTGGGGAGCAAGTAACCATTGAAGGCTCCATTCTTTTCATTCCCTTTCTTTTAATTTCTCTTTCAAACCCTGATACTTTGCAGAGTTTATTATTAGCAGCTGTACCCGAGACTAGAGATAATGTTGCAAGACGAGAACTATAGATACTTTTCTCTCTAAATAAAATAATGTCTCTTTCTTGGCTCTGAGTGTCTTCAGTAACTTCATTGTGGTATGGCATGGTGTGGGAATGAAATAGAACCAGTGATCTTTGAAAGATCACCTTGAGAAACCCATTTTACTTCCAGGCTTGGACTATATCCATCTCTGGCCTGTCCAGCATTCCTCAAAGTTCTGTTGCCCGTTTATAGAAGAGAAAATTGTTAATACAGATGTTTGCAGTATCTGCTGTGGAAGGTTGGCATTCAATTAAAATGAGTAACCCAACCCATTTTCATTTTATACCAGATATACAGAAGCAGCAGAGCTGGGTGTTATTTTACGAAGGCTTTGCCAGACTTGGTAACTCCCAGCCATAATAATCCTAATAATAAAGTTTGCTGCTGAGTCAGCCTTGTTTCCCAGTGAGAGAGCCAGTGGAGGAGTGTAGAGCAGATGCTGCACTGCTCCAGGGTGTGTTTGTCAGCAGCCAGGAGAGAATCAGGGCAGATGCTCTTCTCTGCACTGAGCAGCACTGGGCCGGAGGCAGAGACTCAAACCAGAGCTGCTCTGCACTGGTTAAATGGCTTGAGAGCAGTGCTGCTGTCTGGCCCATGTAACCAAGTGTCTTTTTGCAGAATTCAGAGGGAGAAGAGAGGCAGGGCAGATCTCATCTTATTGTAGGATTAGGGTGCAATTATTTGAAATTTCTACACACAGATTCAGAAATGTTCCTGTTCCACTATTTTTAGGAATTGTTTAAGGACCTTCTCTTAGAGACCAGTAAATCCAGGATAATATTGAGATGGTTAGAATGCCTCATCTTATTTCATTTAATATGCTAGGTGGAATAGTCTCTGTTAAGTTGCTGTGAGTTATTAACTCTCTTTCTAACTAGAAAAGAAATGTAGGGTTTCTTTTTTTTTACAACTTTCTGACAGATATTAAAACATGATAAAATGAAAATGACTTCATGCTGGAATGCACCGGGACATTTCTCCTGAGAATGGAATTGAGCAATGCAAAATTAATATTGATTTTATCACTGTTGCCTACTCTAAGGAAAGAAGTCCTTGCAGATTTGAAAGAATGTTCTTTTTGTGTGGCAATCTTTTGGGAGATGTGCTGCCTGTGTTTAAAGTCTCTGAAGGTCCAAGTCCCTCAAGACTGAATGGAGTCCTAAATGATGATCACTGTGATTCCACGTCTTAACAATTTAAGCTCTAAGAAAGGAACCAGTGTAACCACAGTGAACATCTGAAGGCTTGCCCCAGAGCCCATTAGACATAACAACTCTTGGCCCAATCTCCATCCAGATGTCCTATCTCATGGTTACAATTGTAGATGAAAACCTCTTGCAAGTCTTTGTGTTTTTCTCTTCTCCACAGTACTATCAGCTGATCAAAAATTAAGCTTACAGAATAGAGTTTAGGCGGGTTTTGGCCACCATGATGCAACCTGAACAACATATGTTTGTACAAAGAATTTTCAAATCTTCCAACCACAAGAAAGGTTTTCCTGATAGCTCCCAACCTGGTTTTTTGTGCATGGATCACCAAGGTCTGCATCCTGCATGAACTGCGGGGAATATGGAGACAGGAATGAGCAGAGCACAGACCAGAGTTAGGCAGATTACAGAGAGCTGTTATCTGACAGCATGACTGCTATGGAAAGGAGGTCAAATCTGACATTCATTACCTCATTCACACCCTGTTAAATCAGTCTCTGTCTTTATTCTCAACTGTTTCTCTTTTGCCACCCACATTCCCCCTGACTCTATCATTATAATGAATAATTCAATGAGTATTTTTAAACTCCAATGACTATTGACTATTCCAAGCTTCCTACTTTATGATTTATGCAGTTTTCAGGGATTACTGTGTGTGTCTTCTGAGTTGTTTTATAAATGACACAGGGAAGAAGCAGTTGGTGTTTGTTAGTATAGCACACTAACAATTCATTGAAAGTGGTGTAATTGATAGACTAGAAAAATATAATTACAACAGTGAGTAAGAGGGAAGAAGAGACCAGAGAGTCCTTGAGGGTTAAAAGCAGCAAAAAGACAGTAAATGAAGAGGAGCCATTTGTGGCATTTACAAGTGGAGAGATTGCAGGACACTGAGATTGACTTGAAGGAATACATGGATGGAGCATCAATTATTTGTGTAGGTTGGAGGAACAAGAACTCAGGGAGGGAGTTGAAGAGGAACAGGGTAGCAGGGCTTGCATTTTAGCTTCAGGAAATGGTCAAAATGAGATACTCAGGCTGGGGCTGAAGGAAGAAACAGCAGCAGTTGGAGAGAGGAGAATGAGAGGGACAAAAAAGAATAAAAGTTCTGAAGCAGAGCAATATTGAAGTTTGAATTGCCCTCACCTAAACCTGTTTTACTGTTTTATAGTTTACAAGACAAATAATGAAAATGAAGTGTTTGCCTTGGAGCCACTCCATGCCCAGAGAGCAGTGACCCTGTAAACCATCATTGTGTGCAAGGCTCAGGACTCTGGATCTCACACACACAGCACTGTGCCTCAGGGTGAGTGTGGGACCCTCCTGGGACTCCTCTTGCTCTCCTTGTCCACTTGCTCAGAGCACAGAATTAAGAAAAAGGAATCAAGTTTCTGTTTGTTTTCCCATTAGAGATGGTTCAGATGGTTTCTGAACAGTTTCCAAAGTTTGGAATATTTGATATTTCAAGGACATCACAACATCCTATTTCACTTTCTACAACCCTCAATATGTTTTTCCTGTTTCTAGTAGCCACCCCCATTCTCTAAAGCTTTGGGAACTTCCTGTATAGAAACAAAAGATGCTCTAGGAGTGAAGCTCTTAAGGAGCAAAACCCAAAGAGCTGATATTTCCTTCTCTTCCTTCCTTATTTTCCTTCTCTAAGCTATTTGACTTTCCCCTCAGTAAATATTGATGAAACTGAATGCAGGAGAGGTGTTAGTCATACCAAAATATATCAATGCACTTAATTTTCAAAATCCTACCCTTTGCCCGTTCTCCAAGTGTGGCAAGTGTGCCACTTCTTTCCCGTTACTGGATTAGAGATTTTGATATTAAAAAAAAGTTCAAATTTATAATTTCTACATGTTTTCTCAGACAATTTATTTTAAAAAGCAAGATACAGTAAAAAGTATTTTTTTAAGTCACTAAAAAATAATCCAGAACTGTGCTTTTGTCCTAGGAAAGCTATAAATGCGTATTCACAGTTTGTAGCAGGAAAATTGCATGAAGTTTTACAAAAATAATAGAATTATAGAGACACGGGTAAATTAGGTACATGAGAAAGGATTAAAACATCTTTCTCTGAGGGAAATTAAGTCTCACAGAGGAGTCAATGAGTACAGCTATAACTGTGACCCAGGTAAAATAGTGTAGTTCAGTTAACAAAACTTTTTGATGAGACATCTCCAAAGACTTCTGCAGTAACTAAGCTGTCGTGGAATGAATGTGGATGTCCTCTCCTGAATTAACTGTCAAAATATAAGAGACCAAAAGAAGGAATAAATGGACTGCTTTCTCATGGAGAGGCCATCAGGGGAGTCATGCTACATCTGTGCTTGTCAACGTGTTTCTAAATGGTCTGAGAAAGAAGCTGAATTCAACGCTAATGAGTGAGGGTTTATGGAAAAAGCAAATCATCAGCACCATGATGGAGAGACTGCTTCAAAAGGGGTTTGAACAGGCTCAGAGAAAGAACAGTCTAACTACAGCTATCAAATCCAACCAGACAAATGCATCTTCCAAAACAACATCTCCAAGTCTCCATCAGAAGTTGAAACAGTTTAAGAGAGGAAAGGTGTCCCTGTGGATATCCTTTCTGCTCCTGCTCTATGTTTCTGCTACCAAACTCATCTGCAGGATGCTGACTGGAGTGATTCTGGTGAGGTGCTGGGTCTTCTACAGTTCCCATCATCTCATTCCTCCTCTACACAATTCTCCCTTTAGGGAATTAGAAAAAAAATCAATGGACTTAATTACATCAGTGAAAAAAGAGGGAAAAGCATAGACTGTTTTTTTTTTTTTCTTTTTGTGGGATGTGCAGATGCTGTGACAGGCAGCCTTACTTCAGAAACATCAAAAGTGTAATGGTATTAATAGAATCACTTAGGCCTGAGAAAATAATCTGTCATTTACAAGTAAATGACAACTCAAGACTTGTAACTACTGGACTGCATAATATGGCCACAAAATGCTTCCACAAGCATTGTCCAGGAAATTATTACACAAAATGCTTCCCCAAGCATGAGTCCAGAAAATTATTGCACAGCTGTACCGCAAGTGCGGAGGAGATTAGTAGAGACTTTCAATAGATTTTTAGGTTCTCCAACTTTAAAAATACCTTTCTTTCTCAATGCAGCTTGATTGCATATAGTAGCTGGCATGAAGGCAAGAAACAGCTATAGCAATGTCTTAGGAAGAAATTGCCAGCATATTTGGAAATGCTGACAATGTAGCTGCAGGATGGAAAAAACTTTCAGTATCTGAATCATAGGAAGAAGGACAGGATCATGATTCTGCAACCTTAAACAGAGGAGGAAGTATTTGAAGGGAATTATGCCCCCCTGCCCTGGGTAAATATTACAATCTTTGTCGTATTCAGTCCAAGAATCTCCTGGGTGTATCAATTAGAGTTTGATTATAAATAGGCAGAAAGAGTCTGTGGAGTCCTTTGTCCAGCTGTGATGTCTGGTGCTGTTCTTCTCTCGCCCGCAGGCAGAGATGCAAGCGGAGGGTGATGAACGTCTTGGGACACTATTTTCAAATCACTGGGACAACATATTGGCCAAGTGTATGGTGGTTAGATCTGCTCTTATCTAAAAAAATATATTTCCCTACTTAATCCAAAGCAAGAACATTAATTATCAAGACAGATACTCTCTTCTTTCCCATCTTCCCCTCAGTTAACTTAAATCTGGTCCAGGCTGAATAGTGGATTGTCCCAGGCCTGGAAATAAATGATCACTAGATTTGTCTCCAGCGTACATCATAACAGGAGACAAAAGGGTTCCCATTTGATATTCATAGATAGAAGAGAAGAGGGTGTCATTGTAAAGAGATCCCAGTTTCAACATACTTCGTGACCAACTCTTCTAAACTATCAACATGTATGAATTAAATCCGTGGAAATTCCATGATACAAATTTGGTGTTACAAGCTACAATAAGCTGGTCATGTCCTCAGTTGATCCTAATTAAAACTGAACAGAGGGTTTACCCCGGCTATGCAGATGTACTCTGGTGGAAAATTCAGCTGCATGGTTTTTGCTTGACTGTGGGATTATGACATGTTAGATTTATTGACTCATTTGCTACAGTAAAGAGAGGCTCTGGCTTGAGCAACCACTGATAGCAGAGAGGTGAATGGGCTGGCTGAGGAGCAGGACAGGAATGGAGAGAGAACATTTGTTCTGAAAGACAGAACACAGTCCTCACACACTGTCCTAGTCCATCATGACTGTTTTCTACAGCCACTGGACATGATCTGCTTTGCCACTTCAAATGAACAAACACAATTTTTTTCTTAAGTGAGAAGTGTTGCAATGAAAAGAATCTGACAGGTCATAGAATATACTACAGGAGCTTTTTTGAAGTGAGCTTGCTTCCCTACCACTAGAAAGAAAAGGGGTTTCCTGGTGCTAATTTCCATGCTAAGAATTGAAGTGTAGGGAAGGCAAAAGATTTTACATGTTCTTGCACAGGGAATAATGGTGTTTGGTTTTGTAGTTACTTGCTGTACTGAGACATCCAAACATGATTTGGGAATCATGAGAATTTGAGGTAAGGTACTTTTGCCAGAGGGTGTAGGCACCTGGATTTATGGATTTATGGATTAAAAATATCATATTTATAAGCCTAGTGAAAATGAGTAAATAGAGACACATGAGACATGATGACTTTCTATGTGACAATATGAAGCTGATGAACGTGATGATCACATGCAAAGAATGAGAAAAATATTTTCCTATGATTCAATTTCTGACTCAGAATTTAAATCTTCTCCAGAAAGATCCCTAACAAGGGGACACTTTAGTAAGGAGGGAATCTGCCTAACTTAACAAATTCAGAGAATAAGCTTCACAAAAGATTTTAGAGCAATTGCACAGAGGCAACTGTGGATGAGTGCAGGTTGAATGCCAGAGGAAGGACTCATCCAAAATGTTTTTCCTATTTTATTACCTGATCATTAATATAATATTGCCCTAACCTTATGGTAACTGGTAGTGATAACTGGTAGTAATAACAGCAAATTTGTAGCAGATGGTTTCTAGTTTGCTGTATGAGGACTTGAGCTCCTAGAGAAGTCTCATGGGTTGGCCTGGCCCCTGTGACAGAGTGCAGGGTGGCAGTGTCCAGAGCAGGTCAGATGCAGAAGAGGAGCATGTGGAGAAATACCATCCACTTGCTGTCTATCCCAAACTTCCAGTCCTACTCTGACTGCTGAACCATGAGCCTTCTGTTCTTACAAAGCTTTCCCTGAGGCAGCACCTCTCACTGCTCAGGCTCCTGTCCTGTGTGTGCTACAATGAATTAATGTTATTTTGCTGCGTGTGCAGCATTGCCATTGCCCTGATCTCTCCTCCTGTCGCCTGGGGAGAAGTGTTTTCTGCACTGCTAGACACAAGCCAAGACAGAATTTGATGTGAGCACCCTTGGAAGGATAAAGAAACTGGTAGCATAAAGTGATTTATACAGTGTCCTGGCATTTTCAGCTACCAAGATGAACTGCTGTGGAGTATACAATAAAGCTCATTACCAAACCTGGCTTTTCATGTCCCTTTCAGCTGTAAAGAGAAATGTGTGAGAACACAGCCCCATTGGTTATCCCCAGAGGAACAGAAGGACAATTTCTTCAATACAATATTTGATGCTGGCAGTGGAATTGTTTCTGGATTATCAGCTTGTAACAAAGGAAGTTATTAATACTGAGAAGTAATGTTGAACTCAATCCATAATCTATAACCAACTTTAAAAAACAAAAGTGGACTCAGCAGAAGAGAGGATACAAGTGATTACTGTGCCAATTACTCCATGGTGTGAAGTGTGACCCAGATCCATGGAAAAGCACCAATTTGTGGGAGCTGGTATCATGGCATGGCACTTACTGAGGGTCACTCAGACTCTTTGTAACAATCATGTGGTTTTTTTTTCACCTTCCTCCACTCCAAATTACAGAATGGGTCAGAGTGGAAGAGATGGAAGAAATGTTCACTTTGTTTAAAATATTAAAAAGAAAATTATTTTAGATTATGAAATTGAATAAATTACTTTTTCTGTGATTTTTTCTGTTGCTCCTCTTCTCCCCCTTCATGTTTTCTTACCCTTCTGCTGTTCTGTACATTTGCAAAGCCTTTGTATTATCTCAAACACTGGAACTACTAATTTGCACCATAAGCCTGGATTTTCAAAGTTAGCTTAAATTTTTGAAATTATAAATGGTTCCAAGGAACAGCAATTCTCTCTCAACCATGCATTCTGCTCTTTTTTACTGCATGGGGAAAGTAACAGGGAAAGCAATAAGGCAAAACACTGAAATGTCCAGTTACCACAAAAGGTGGAGTATAAATAATACATTTTAAAGAAAAGATTTGTTAACTAATTGGTAAAAAAGCCAAATCTACCTCTCACCTTTCTGTGATCTTCACTAACACCCACAGTTCTAATGGATTTTTCCTTATGGAGTGAAACAATTGGTATAAACTTAAAGAAAAATAAATCTGTACTGCTAAATTGGTATAAACTTAAAGAAAAATAAAGTGTCCATTAAGTGTCAGGTTACCAGCCTGATGGTACAAGCCCCAGAGAAGAAAACCCAAGCCTGTCTCATGGCTCATTTCAGGAGTTCCTTTTAACACTGGCTCTTGTTAACGGGGTCTTTATTTGATACTCCTGGAAGTCTCTCTGGGCTGCTGTACTCCAGTCGTGTATGACTCCAAGGGTGGAGAGCTGCATGACTTTCCCAAGTGAGGAACAAGAGGCTTTGTGTGGAAGAGCAGGGAAATGGATCCTCCTGGCTCTCCTTGGCTCCTTTGTGTGGTAAACTGTTGTCCTCTCAGGGCTGGAGCATAACAATTTAAATACTGTACTTGCTGCCAAGCCTCTGCTGCCCTGAAAAGTTGTTTTTCTCCAACAGTACTGAAGAGAAATCTCTCCAATATGAGAACGTTAAACACATGAACAACTCTGACAAGAGGCAGAGTAATATTTTCTTGGGTGAGCTCATTTATGCTTTATTGAATTCATCTATTGGCTGACCAACAGATCCATCAGGTGCTTTTGCAGCAGCCAGATACAGAGACATGACCTCAAGTCTGACATCAAGCCAAAAGGTCCTCCCTGCTTCTTTACAAAGAGGTAAAACAAAAATGTCAAGTAAGCAGAGGCATTCTGTCACCCTGACTTACGCCACATGAGGTGCAGACAAAGCATTAGCACTTTTTCAGCAGTGTGGCTGTGCCAAGCTTTGGCAAATTGATGTGCTGTGGATATGTCTGAAGTACTAAACAGTTGATGTGGCTAATAGAATTTTAATCAAATTTGACCATTTTTCTCTCCCCAGGTGTAAAAGCTTTGTTAGTGCAAAAATGTGCAACCTCTTGCATTCATTTTTCTGTGCAGCTTCAATGGAAATTGTGGTGTGTTATTAGCGCAATAATAAGTAACAAACTGAGGCAGACTGCAAATTTACCAGTGAAATACTGAAGAAGATGACATTTTGTCTCCATGACTGTAAAAGGGGAGAAATAGGTCATTAGAAGTCTACTTTTCTACAAGGGAGCCTGAGATAAGTCCTTCATTATTGGCCACACGTTTACACAGCAATTGCAGTAAATAAGCCATAACAGAGAGAAATGTTAATGTATTCCCTGAGGAAAAAGAAAAATGTAGGCTGGCTTCTCCTGTTTCAGCATTGCCCTGCAAACTACACGTTAAAAATACATTGTACAGAGTAAATGGAAGAGGAATAATTGATGAATAATCACAAAACAGAGATGCTGAGAGCTTTAGTGCATATTGGATAAGGTTTGGATATTTGCTAGTGACACAAGGTAGGAATTTGGAAATAAAGAAAAAGGAGACTTTCTCTCTTCTTGGGAGAAGCTCAGGGCTGTCATAAAAGTTCAGGCTTAAGGCCATGGAGGTATGTTAATAGTGAGCTTTGCTCTCAATGATTTCTTTTGCCTGTGTACAAACAGGTGACCCCAGGCCTCCCACTGCTCTGGCTCCCTGAGATCCCTTTCTATAGCATGACTAAATCCACACACACCTGGGTCTAGGTCGTGTTCCTGCTGCGGGCCTTGGAAACAAGACCCAAACCCTTACTGTGGCGTGGCACTTTTATTGCTTCTCATGGCAAGTGCCCCCTGTCCCTGTGCAACCATTTTCTTCTGAAGGCAAATAAATCCACCAGAACTGTTCTTTTGCCCGTCTTTTGGATCCTTAATGAGCCACAATGCTCATTACTGTCCTTTTGGTGTAAACCTGAGATAAAAAATTCCAGCCCTTAGAAAAAATTCTAAGTTAGGGACTTAGTTTGCAACTATAAAATAACATTTCTTTTAGACCTATGAATTTTTTCTTCCCCACTTCTCACTGTGTTTTCCCATGCCCGAGAGGAATTTATTCGTACTTATTGAAGTATCTTCTATCCAGACTGCCTCCAAACATCAAATGCAAGCCATATTAATTATCAAGGAGATCGTCACAATTTATAATAAGTCATGTGCTAATTACATGTACCCGATGAGTATTTTACTCTCATTTATCTTGTGAGTGCTCATTTTGCAGATTAGTAATGAACATGACAACTGCAAGTGCAACCACTACTGTGGACTGTCAAATAAAGGCATGGAGGAATTGGACTCTTAATTAAAACTGGTATTTGCTTTGCATTACAAGTGCAAGTACTGATGTTGCTTCCAGGAAAGTATGTTTATTAAAAATATATTATTCCCAAGAGACAGATAAAAGACACTAAGACACTCAGGCTACACCAAAAGGATCACTTTGTATTGAAAACTCTTTCACAGCAATGATGAATTAGTCTAAGAAAAGTACCACCCTGTTAGACCTGAAGAGCAACACACTCTCTCTTATGCTGTACATATGAGATTTTCTCCTGTGTCTGAGCCATTCCCAAAGAATTCAAGCCTGCCTGTGGTTTCCTTCCTCCAATTTGATTTGGCCTAGATTCACTCACTAAAACTGTCTGTAGATCTCACAAGTAATTTCTGTCGTTGAGAAGCACAATGAACTTGGCTATGAGTGGTCATCAGTCAGAAGACACTTGTTCAATGCCAGCTTCATGGGCTATATGAGAGTGTGCACTTTGGAAGTGAAAATGGTTTACTTATTTTTTAAAGAGCACTTCGTTCCTCCTCACAACCTAAAAAACAGTACTCGTGGTTTTAATACAAGAAAAAATGTGGATAGAAATACCTTAGCATCCAATACTTCTGAGAAAATAAGGCCTTTTTTTGGGTATCAACATTCTTCTGGCTGTTTATTGTCTGCTTTGGGATGGATTTCCTTTGGCTGGATGTAGGTTTGTTGTAGAAATTACTTTTGAGAGTGATAACTTTATGTCAGAAAAACAGTCCTGCTTTTCTCAATTCTATTCAGCATCCTATTACTTTTGACATTTTTCCTATACTGCTTTTCAGATTATCACCTGTTTCATTCCTTTTAGTAGCTTGGCTAAGTTTCTGATGAATGTTTCAGCAAGATCTCATTTGTTCCTCTAAAAAGCTCCAAACTGAATTACTTTAGAGTTGTACCTCTGCATGTGCCCCCCTTTCCCCTCCAATAACTTCACTAATCTCAGGGCTGAAATTCAAGAAGTAATTTCCAACAAGAAACAAATTCTCTTACTCACAACTAACAACCTTACATTTCAGAAAGAACAAGAATGAAGATGACCTCTTGTGGAATGTCTTTAAGAAGCCTATTTCTTTTTGCCCTTTCAATATCCCAGAAGAGATAAACTCTTGCAATTTCTTGTTTGCTACTTCATGACTCTGTGACTCAGCTGGTATGTCTCAAATCCTGGGTCCAGTTCTGGGGCCCTCAATTTAAGAAGGACATCATGGTGCTGGAGCAAATCCAGACAGGGCAAAGAAGCCGGTGAGAAGTCTGGAGCACAAGTCCTGTGAGGAGCAGCTGAGGGAGCTGGGGTTTATTAGCCTGGAGAAAAGGAGGCTCAGGAGTGATGTTACTGCTCGCTGCAGCTCTCTGGAGGAAGGTTGTAGCAAGGTGGGGGTCAGGCTCTTCTCCTGGACAGCCAGTGACAGGAGGAAAGGACACAGTCTTAAGACTGGGAAGGTTTAGGTTGGACACTAGGAAGGAATTCTTCAGAAAGGACAACTAGACATTGGAATGGCTACCCAAGGAGGCAGTGGAGTCATCGTGCTTGGAAGTATTTAAGGAAAGACTGGATATGGCACTTGGTGTCATGGTCTGATGGATGTTGGGTCATAGGTTGGACTCTATCTTAAGGGTTTTTCCAGCTTAATTGATTCTGTGGTTCTGTGATATGTTACCAGCTGTGCATTCATCAGAGACACAGAACCAGACCCGTCTCCTCTGCTAGAGACTTTCCAGCACTGCACAAGTCTCCTACAAGTATCTGGCTCTATTCTGGACGTGTCCTTGCCACTGTTCCTTTCTTTGTTCCTGCTTTCCTGCTCCCACTCTGCCAAACAAAAGTGCAACTAGCTAACATTGCTGCCAAATGTCTTTCTTTTCCTATCAGTACCAGTCTGAATACTGAGCAGGCAGTGAACTTGTTGACACCCATACTTAAATCAGAATAATGTTTCTTGTCCAGTACATTTGTTTTTATGACCTTGATGACATATTTATAAAATTTGGTTTTTCTGGTTTGTGTTTACTCATGAAGCAGCTGTGCTTCATCCTTTAAAAATACAGTATAGTCTTGATGCCTGGCTAATTTTAAACTACATAGGTCTCACTGGTCATCTAAAAATAAGTTTGTAATGTTCACACGTAGTATGCATAGAACTATCATTTGACCAAACATGGTAGCATAAAGGGGTTCTTATCAGTCTTTGGCTTCTTCTAAAATGGCAATAATGACTTTAAAATACACAACAAAACCATAAACAGGCCCTGTACTTCCTGTTTGCAAAACATCACGAGAAGAAATGAATGTTTTTGTGCAAATATGATCAGGGTTAAGGACACATTTAGACTTTTCTCAGCAGTAATCAAAAAATAATATTTTATACTTGCCTGAAAGATCTGGAGCAATGATGGTGAATATTTTGGAGGGAAAAATAACACTGGAATGTAAACAAAAAAATTCTGATCCTTTGAAATACCAATTAATTGTTATTCTTTTAAATAAGCATAATCCAAACTTCATGTTATCCAGCAACCTGATCAGAATTATTTCTTAAACCCAGGCCCAAAATGTCTAGGCCATCTGGTTCCTTTTAGGTTCAGGCTTTTAGGCTTCTTCTCCCTCATGATCATAGCTCAGAGAAGAGATATCAAAGGACCTGAACTGCTCAGACACAAAGCAATCCATATAACAGACCAGACCTGGATTTTAATTATCCAGGCTTTCTCAGCTGAAGTGTACCGACCTGGATAAGAGAAAATGCCATGGGTCATCTAACATTTAGAGAGATGGGCTATGAAGGCTTTAGCAAAATGTTTTAGTTTTCATTAACTAGGCATTGCTTTGACAAAAATCAGAATGGAAAAGGTTTTCATAAGACAAGACCTTAAGAAACCCATGTCCCTCACAGTTTAAAAGAACACAACAAGCAGCAGAATTAAGAGTGTCTGGATTTTTATTGATTTGTGTCCCAAATGACCACCTTGGTGCACTTGATAATTTTTAGTAAGGGGTGAGCAGGTGGTTGAAACCTTTCCTGTTCTTTCCACAAATCCAGTAGGAATTCTGGAATTTTGAGAAAACTGTTTTTCTTCAAACCCCATAGACAATTAAATCATTCCAGAGTTACTGGGAAAAGATGGTCAGAATGGGGTAGAGAAACAAAAAAGCACGTCATAACATCAAAATGGTTTTGGATACAAATTCTACAATACAGGCATTTACCACTACAGGAAGCATGGATGTTTTGCTTCTACAGCTGTACATCTAAATTAATATGCTCCATCCCCATGTTGTTTTTCTATAGACAAGCAAAAGCATCAGGTTAAATACGTTGCACAGAAAACAATTAAAGCCCAATTAGCAGGAATTTTGGTCACTTAAGGATTTAAGAATTAATTCTAAAGACCTCAGTGCAGCTGTTTGGAAAGTAGTCAGGGCTGACTTATTTGATGAACTGAACTGGAATATGTAAGTCCTGGTTTTGAAAAGCTCTCAAGAAATACTTCAGTATGACAAACTATGGATGGTAATGGGATATTTTCAGTGTCATGTCTGAATGCATTACAAATCTACTTACATTCTTTCAGAACAGGATGAGTCATTACCCACAGAATGCAATAAATTTAACTTGGTTTTCTGCTTAAGCAATATTGTGAAGTAAAACAATTTCCTGAAATGTATATTTTATCGAACATTCTTCACTGAGGCTGTATTTTTTAACTTAATATTTCTGTCATGTGCCTAGTAGACATCTGAACCACCACAGACCTTCCTATGACATTAATACACTCTACCTGTATAAAAAACATGCAGATTTCAGGGAGAGCTCAACACCCCCCACCATTATGAAGTCCTGATTGTATTTCATATGTCTTACACTATTTTTAAAGCTTTTCTTTAGCTTCCCTTTAACCATTTCTCTGTTTTTGTCATCAACTCCCACACTGCTGATATTGGTCATTAACAATTCTCTTTTTTCAAGCTTTGTCAGTATTTGTCCAGCATCTACAATATTAGAATATCAGCATCACGGTTGTGCCCTATTGTGACAGAAATAATAATAAACCCATCTTTGTTGTTTCTTTCTGCAAGCTGTGGGTATGGCTGATACTTCCTTAAACACACAATGTTGCACTCAAATGAAAAAGAATGCTCTAAGGATATTGCCATCTGATTGAAATGGAAACAGTTCTGCCTGTATGACAATATGAAAAACCATTGTAAGGCATGGCTTCCCACAAAACAGAAGAAACAAATGTTCTGTGGTTTCAGCTGAGCATGTGAATTTTACAACAGCATTTCAGAGTTTTCTGCAGCAGCAGTTTTCATAAGTGAAGATGTTTTCACAAATGAAGATAGACTTACACAATTACAGGAGTGGGGTTTGAACTTCATGGTAGGATGGATGCCCTACTATTACAAAGCAGCTCCTAAGAGGAAACTTCTACAGTGGGAACTTTGTGATGTTTACTGAAATTTAAGCACATATTTTTCCTAATTCATGGCAGCTCTCATGCACAATGTGCTCTGTTGAAAAAACAAAGTCCACTTATATTTCCACACCATTCTGAACTGAGTGGGTTGCATTTCATGCAATTCAAAACAGCAGTGGTGCCTACTGATTTTGCTTATATTATCACAGGAATCCCATCACGTTTATATAGAAGGATATTTTTTGTATTCATTAAAGGAAAAGCATTCCAACAAATGTTGTATACAGACTGCACCTGGGGTGAAAAAAAACATCTGTTAGGGAAGTTAGGGAGATACTCTCAAAGTATTGATTTATCCAAGAAAACAGCTTGTTTAGTAACCCTACATCATAAGGCTTGGGCACATGGAAAATTCACACAAACTATGGCAGAAAGGTCCATTCAGAGCTCCATTCACACTGACAGTGAGCTATAAAGATGTTCAATGATTCTTGCAGATAAGCAGATTTTAAAGGCCAGAAAGAAGCCTTCCACCACCTCACTTGTATTCAATAGGAACAGTATCCAGGGTCTCCTGTAACTTGTGTTTAAAGACCTTTCCAAAAATATAGTCATATTTAAAGAATTAAAGAGATGAATCATTCTCTATTTGGCCTCTGTTGGTGACCTGAAACTCGAGGAGCTTGCATTTTTATTTGCATGTGTCCCACAAGCAGAGTTTATGCAGAATAAGCTATTTTCTGAGGCTTACAGCATTAAATTATTTTTATTCTGAGTGCTGAGACCTTTAGAAAGAAGGGAAGAGAAGAGAAAGAAATTTGTGGTGATGAGACTTAGTACATTTTTTCTAAATACTGTGAATGTATCCAAAACATGGGAAAAAAGCTAGTGAGTTTTCTAAGACAGTGGAAGGAAAGCTGAGGTATGGGAAGGCCTTCCCTTCTTGGTCAAAACATGATTTTCCTGAGACAAAAGAGAAAATAAAAACCTAGGGCAAATAAATTGACCTTCATCCTGCTCCAGTGGTGTGCTTGTCACAGCCATTAATTTGACAATGTTCTAGTTCTTGCTGCTGATTGAAGGTGTTGGTTGGGGCAGCGTCCTAATTCTTTGACAGTTCAAAATATAGAGCATTTCAAACACAGGAAGAAAAACTTCTGCATTTCATTAAGCTTCTTTTGGAAGCATGATTGTAAACTGAGATGGGAAAAGAGATTGCAAATGCTGATGGAGGCATTTCACCAAGTTTCTAGGCTCCACTTGAAATTCAACTCCTGGCCTAGCAGCGCTTGGCATTGTCTTCGAGCGGCATGAATCTGAGGGAAGGAAAGGAATGTGAACGAGCCCTTTAGCCCAGATATCATAGATATCTTGTACTTTTGGGACTTTAGAAATTGACAGCATATGTTGGTAAAAAGTCTGAGAGATCAGCTAGGACCATGAGTTACTGTTAGGATACAACTTGTTTATCTGGCTTTAATTTGCTGTAACTGGGTTGTCTCACGCAGCCGTGTGTGAGGGCACATGGCTACACAAGCACGTAAAGGCTTTGTAGTGCCCCACACAATTCCAGCTGGACATTCACGCCATCCTTCAACCCTGGAATGGCATGCAGCACTGGAATAACAGAACAGCCTTTTCAGAGGCACAGCAGCAGGAAATATATTCTAAACCCATCTGATTTAGTCTGTGGAATTGCTCAGGTCTCTTGCCAGCTGGAAGGTGGTTGGCAGGCACACACAGGCTTCCAGCCTCTCTCAAACACAGCCTTGTTTGATAGCCTGCTCTGATGAGCTGCACAAGAAGAGTCAATCCCTAAATGAGGATGGATGGGCTGCAAGTGCTTGTTTAGTCTGAAATGCCAGCACTCCCTACGTGCCGCACACAGTGCAGAAAAGAGAAATGCCTCGGAGAGGTCACAGCACAGGATACATGGGGCTGTATGTGTTGGGAGACATGGTTCCTTGATCACCTCATAGAGGCAAAAGCAGGCAGGCTGCTTGGAGCCAAGAACTAAACAGTGAGATCCAAGAATCAGGGAGCTGGAGAGTAGCAGCTCCACTGCTGCCCCACTGTTCCAAGAGCTGCAGGTGTTGGGTGGGCAGCTTGGCTCAGGGCAGCACAGTGATGTCAGCTTCAGTAGTACCTGCTGCTTTATTTCACCCTCACTACAGACACTTAAATTACCCAGCAACTCCTATAGCAGCACAGCCCCATATCCAGTTTAAGACTCATGCAATTCAATCATTTAACTTTTGCATTTGGCTTGATAACCACAGTTTGTCCACCTCACTCACATTTGTCCCAGTTTCCCTAAGCAGCAGCCAGGGGATTTTCATTGTATTTCCAGAGGGAAATTCCAGTATGATCAAAAATATAACTCTCAATGATTTCCTGAGAATTTCTCGTAGTACGTCTATCAACACAAACCACAGTATTTTAAATTACTACATTATACAGCAAGAAGTTTGAGAATGTTCCTAAAGGGTAAAGGTTTCTGTAAGAGTTTTTATTACAGAATTCAAAAATCAACAGGCTGCCTATAACTACCTAAAGCATCTGCTGAGGATGTCCTGTCAATGACCCACAATGTTAGATTTTTTGGAGCTGGAAAGGACATGAAAGAATATCTAGTTCCAACCCCTCTCAATGGGGCAGGGATGCCTTCCACAACACCAGGTTGCTCAAAGTCCCATCCAACCTGTCCTTGTACAATTCCAGGGCTTGGGCATCCACAGCTTCTCTGGAAAATATAATCCAATGCCCCACCACCCTCATAGCAAAGAATTTTCCCCTAATATCTAATCTCAATTTACCCTCTATCAGCTTAAAGGCATTCCCCCTCTTCCTATCACTACAGGCCCTTGTGAAAAGCCCCTGTCCAGCTCTCTTGGAGCCAGCACCTTTGGGTCCTGGAAGGCTGATATATATCATATGTATATCCACAATGTATGGTTATAGATGCTATTTATGTTAATCCTATGTATTTAAAAACTCTGGAGCTACTTTACTGAAGACTATAGTGCAGCTGGGTTCTTGGTGCAGGAGGGAGATGGAGACTTTTCAGGTGGTGATGGACATATTATGAGACCAGCACTGGAAGAGGAGTACAAGCTTTTGGCTGTGTTATGGGGTTGGATAGACACAACACTCATCACTCAACCTGGAATTTTCCCATGATATCAAAACTAAAACTGTGATGCCACTTACCACCAATAACACCAGACCTCTGTGGTCATCCTAGTTTGTGTGATCCTGACTGATTGCTTTTTAACAACTCTATTTCCTGGCAAAGGTTGCTGAGAATAAATCCTGTAACTGTTTAGGCAAGAGCAACCCCCCTAGAATTAGACTACAACTTTCAATGTGAAATCCAATCCAAAATTGTAACTACCCCAAAAGCTGGAATTGGGGTTCAGTTTGTGGCTACTTCTTGCAACACAGCTTTGACAGGACGTAAGTAAAATTTGATTTGTTTACTAACAGGAGTCAGGGCATACCATGAAAACTACAAGTACCAAAAGTATCCAGAGTTTTGCAGGGCACAGACAGTAAAAACATCGATATATACAGCTATCCCTTAGGAGACTGTGCTCTAGTTATGTCAGGAGTGCAGATCGATGTTTTCAAACTGGTTTAAGTTTTGTGTTGTATTTGGTGTACTACAGCACCACTGTGTATGTTTTCCTTAAAGAAACAGAATTTGTTAGTATAGTGGGCTTGGGTTTTGGTGATTTTTCCACTCCTTTTTCTGGTAATATCACGTCTGCGTTTAAGAAAATGCTGCCTCCGTGAACAGAATTTTCAGTTGGTGAAAAGAGACAACAGAAAAGAGCAAGAAATTGGTATTTAGAAACAGAGAGACCACGGCAAAAAATGCCCCAAACAACAGAGTGTGAGAGATGAACAATAATGCTGAGCCAGCAGACTAATAGAAGGCAGAGCAGTATATTGAACAATCATGGTGGAAAAGGAAGTATAACCTGCAAATAGAAAGGAATACTGATTCACCACGAACCTGTGGTCCTAACAGGATGATCCTGGATGTTTTCCTGGTCTCTAAAAAGGCATGGAAATGTCATGAAAATCAGTATGCCATTCTGTATTTTGCGTTCTGAAGTTTTAAGCCTTCTGATCAGTGGAAGATATTCACAGGGAAAGGACTGCTGGTAGGTGGACTCCACTGGAGCTCAGGAGAGGCCGGCAGATTGCTCCCACTCACTTCCTCTGGAGGGGAAAACTTTCAGGATTTTCTTCAAAACTTAGGAAAAAAGTGAAGACTGTAACAACAGTTAGAAGAATATCAGCACACAGAAACCCAGATATTAAGGAAACAGATGCTAACATGGAGGAAAACAGTTCTGGACAATGCTAAAGTCTAAAGAAGGACTTAACTCTTATAGAGAAATGGAATGAGTTATGATAAACCAATTTATGATTCTTATTGCCATGAAACTGGATGGCAAACCAGAAGGAAATACACTGATTAAATAGGACATGAAAATACCTATACAGGGTAAATAGAAAGAGTCTTGAAAAACAGTTATGACTAAAGGGCACTCACTGTTCAAAGGGGATAAAAACAAACATGAACTGTTCTGAGAGGCTGAAGAAGAGTAGGTGTTATAAAATGACAGGGGAAAAATAGAGTTTGGGAGAAACCTTGGAAGATCACTAGTCCAGCTTCCTACTCAAAGCAGAGCTAACTTCAAAGCTAGACCAGGTGGTTCGGGCCTTTTAATGCTGAATTCTGAAAATTTTTAAGGATAGAGATTTCACTGTCTCTCAAGAGACTCTGCTAGAGTTGCACATATGGACTTGTACAGACACTCAAGGTCAGATCTGTTTACAACTTGAAAGCTCTTTGATAGTTTTGATGGATCAATATTACAAAGAAATATTCCATTCTAAATGACATAAAACTTTCCCATTGGAAACCCAAAACAAACATTTCCAGTAATGTTAAAAGCTGCATCAATTTCTTTGCCAAACATCTCAATCAAGAGTGACAGCATTTTACATTTGGTTTAAATGATCATAAATAACAATATAAGCTGCTGAATAAAATAGCCTTGGATAGTGTGATAAAAGGTTTGATATTAAAAAAAAAAAAACAACAAACAAAACAAAACAGAAGGAAAATATAGCAGTAGATGCAGTGTAGTGAAAAGGCTTGCCAGTTTGCAAGTTGATGTTGCTGAACTTCATGTGTAGGGCTCTCTGGAGAGCCCAGATGTTGACTGATTCAGAGAGCAGCAGGAGACCTTGATCTCCAAGACATGCAAAAGAGGAAATCCAGGCTTATTATTTTTTGCAATGCTATTGATGCTTGTAAATAGTTTTATTTATTCTACAGAATGCTCACTTGATGATATTTTGTTAGCTAGCATTGTTGACAGCCTACGAAGCAATTCATTATTCTGCAAGGAGAATATTTTGTAAATTGTATTTGATGGATGCTGGCATGTCCCAATGGTTTTTACAAAGTAGGTTTGAAAATGACATTTTTATCTTGTTAAGGGATGATGGGCCTTGTTGGCCATGTAAAATCATCTGTCAAAAGAAGATACCATTTGCCATAGTGAAGCTGGTTCCTTGTGATCTGTGTGTCAGATGGACTGAGAGATTGGGGGTAAAACTGAAAGATGCCAACGAAGGAATGTGACAAAATCAGTAACAGCTGGTGTTCTCACAGCTGAGAAAGAATATGTATAGGTCTTAGCTCACTGTTTATTACCTGGAATTATTGTCTAGGGATCATTAAATGAAGTGTTTTCCATGCCCAGTATCAAAAAGTACATAAAGTGCATGTACACTGGAAAAACATTAACCTTTTTTTTAAAGAAAATATGTGCAAAGTGAAAGAAACTGAGGATCTTCATAGTGGATTAACTGATAAGATGGAGCACGGGGCAGCTTGGCAGCACCAGTCACAGGCTATAGATTGCTGGATGTTCTGAAGTGGAACCCCTCTGAAACAGAGGGCATAGCAGCCATATAATTTTTTCATTTGGGGCACAGGAATGAAACAGATCATTGAAAAATTTGATGGTAAAGCACGGGAACCTCCCAACCAGAATAGCAGGGGTGTCTCCAACTGACACAGGGAACCTTTCCCATGGCTAAGCCTTGACCTGCAGGGCTTTTCCACTGGTGTCAATGAGTGGCTCTGCTCAACCATGGGCACAAGAAGCAGCTGAAGCTACACAAGACTGAGGAAAAAATTGAAAACAGTTGAAAGTGTTGCAGTATGAAGAAATTTTGGTATTTTAACCTGCAAAAACCATGTCACAAAAATTTAGATGTTGAGTGTTACTTGAAAATGGGTTTGGTTTGGAGGAAAAAGCCTCTTCAACTATTCTGTTGTGATCATGAAAGCAGAAATTTGCACTTTCTTTGGCAAGACAGATGGCTGCAGGGATATTTGATTCTAGATTAATTTCTTCTCCTGATCCAAATTGGACTAGTACTAAAGAGAAAATAGGTTTTTTTCTTTATTTCCTGCTATAGAGCCTGAAAAACATCTGTGTAGCTGGGAAAAAAATATGACTTATCATTTATTGTTAAGCTTTTCTGATATGACTTAGTGCTATAGAACAATCTGTCTTAAATGTCTTTATTTTATTAAAAGTATTTGTCTGTTAGAGAATAAACAATTCTTTAGGGCAGAGTAAAGAATTTTGCAACAGAACTACAAGGACATTTTAAGTAGTCAAGCTGAGAGCTGGAAAAGGATTAAAAGAAAATTTCCCTCAACTTAAATGGTTTACATTCACTCAGGTCCACTCCTGTTCAACAGTGAGGATTAAAAGACAAGCTCTTTGCACAAAGGCAATGAGCTACAGAAAGGATCCTCGTTTCTGGCATTGCCAAATTTTATTTTTTTGGCTCAATAAAAAAAAACACAATGTAAAAGTTGTGTAAAACTTGGGATGCAACAGAGGGAACAAATGAGCACAACACATGAGCAGCAGAGGACGTTTGATGATACTCTGTTTAAGCTTGAACATATTTTAGATCTTGCCTCAACTTCATGAACATTTAGGAAGCTGTCAAAGACAGAGTAAATCCTGTTCATGGCATAGAATTATTTGAAACCTTAAGTTTTAAAGCATGCAGTCTAAGAAAGTCATTAAGATACAGCCTGAAGGGCTTTCCTCTCTATGCCACATTGAGGACATGCCCATTTTCATTAAACTCTCATTAAAAAGACTTGATATTAATGAGTCACTTCTACCATTTAATTTCCTTTTCAGAACCATAAATTATCTACAATTCTGAGTTTTACATTTTGCTCATTCAGTTCCAAATGTCCTGTATGTCACAATCACTTCATATGGAATGGGGGCACTGGGACAAACCAAAACCCCTCAATGCTTTCCTAGCATAACAGACTGCATCTTGCAATGCAAGTGCTTCCAGGACTTCAATAGTAAATGGGTTTACACTTTATGCTTGTGTTTGAAAACAAACACCTACAAGAGCCAGTAGATTTCAAACAGCTTCTTGACACTAAACAAACTACAGCGAGAAAAGTCTTGGCAACAATTACTGCATGAAAGAGTTTCCATGTCCTGAGTTAATTACTCTTTCTTATATTGTCTCAGTTAGGTCCCCCACTGAAGTGGTTTCACTTAGCACTTTACAGACTTGTCTCTCCCTACCCAAGCTCCATTTAAGAAATGGTTAAACATAAGCACATTTTGCTTGCTTTTTTTTCTCACTTGGATAAGTACAGGAGGTGTATTTACTGTTGGTTTTTAACTTATGGATCCTGTTGAAAGCAACCCCTGCTGAACAATTTCTTCACTCTGAAACCAGAATCTACACTACACTCAGGACACTGTGACTGGCTTCCCGTTGGATCCTCTGGACACTGTCATAATATGACAACGTCAGCCCAAACTCTAGTAGGTGAGGGTCCACATCAGAGATTCAGGGATCCTGTGGATCAGGAAGCTGGGAAGCACACCACTGAGGAGTGCTGTGGCAACATGTATGTTGTTATATTTATGCATACACCATCTCAAGGCCAAGAAAATGAAATACTTGTGATTTTGAAGGCTTTTACAGTTTTCAGAGAGTAAGAACAAAGGTAGAAAAGGTGTATAGCACGCTTTTTCTTACCAAAAGCACTTTCCCCCACATCATGCTTTTTCTAGCTGCCATAGTCCGCTGTTCCACTCATTAACATTCTGTTTTGGGACTTTGTGCAAGACTGGCACAGCACTACTTCCAGCCACATTGCTTGGATGACAATGCAGAACCAGCTGCTCGCTCCTCTTATGCTATGATTGCCTCTGAGATGAGAGACTGGAGGGTGCTGGCTGCAGCCCTCACGGAGCAGACAAGCTCTTTGTGCAGGCACTCACTGGAACAATCTTGCTTAGCAGTAGTCATTTGGTCAGGAGAGAGTCCTGCCCTGTCTGGACTCTCTTAAGAGCATAATCTGACAAAATGGGTCTGCAACATCTTCGAGAGGGAACAAAATGATCATACAGATTTTTAGAAAGTGTTTTTCACCAATTGCAAATGTCGGTAGTGGGGTAATAATCTCTTTTTGTGTGTGTGAAGCCTGAGTGTAACAATCTGTTCACACATAACTATCTTTTCCCTTTCCCAAGCGAGTGAAGAGCTTTTAATCATGTAACCTGAGGACAGCTTATCATCACCTGGATTTCTGCCTGTGGTCTGTAGTGAAGAATGTTTATCACCCCAGATCAGACTGACCACTTGCACAGATAAATCACAGTAAATCACAGGTGTTACTATTTCAGGATTTAGCCTAAATGCAGAACTGATTTATGTTGCCAGTTCCCTCATTAGCTGATAAAGAAAATTTGACTGACAGGCAGGCAGAGGGTTTGAAGATCCTGAATCTACATCTTTTTGAGCACAGTGGTCCAAAGAAGAAAAAGCCCAATAAAAACTCTCTCTCAAAGATTTCAGATCAGTAAAGTTAGATATCAGTGTGTCCAAAGAGAGGTGACACTGACAAGGGTGGTTTCATATGGGGAAAAAGAGCCCAAACAAAACCCCACAAAACCACCAAAAAGATCCTTGAAAGAAAAGATTATTTAGAAATTTGGCTACTCAATTATTCCTTTGATTAAATCTGAGCTATCCTAACCTTTTTTTTTTTTTTTTTTGCCATGATATTTCAGTCACAAACACATCTGACACTTGAAACATCCTTTACATTTTCCTTTTCTCGGCAGCTCTGGTGCACTCTGCATTCTCACAGCTGAACAAACACCACTGTTTCTCTGTTCTTTTCATTTTCTGTAATAAACCTGATGCACCCACAGGCTGCTGAAGCCATTGAACATGTCTTCAGGGGAGCATCTCCACAGGCACTCCTGAGAACAGGGTGTTCGTGTCTCTTTAAATGAATCATCCATGTAACAGCTAAATTGGGAAAGCAGCCAAAGAGTTCCCAAGAGAGCTGCTGGTAGAACCACATCATAGTTCTGTAATATAAAAATATGAACTCTTTGGCATTACAGCTGCTTTATTGTAACGCTTTCAGAGATGGCTTTGGGTAACAAAATGTAACAGCAAGCACAGGATCATCAGGGTTTGAGGGCGCAGGTAAAACTACCCAAGTTCTCTTCCTTTCTTATTGCCTGTCTGGAGGTGCTCTTGGCTCTGTGTCAGCCAAGAATGAGGCACCAGGTCACTGTGGACTGGCATTTTTATTTGAGTTAAGCACCTGTCTGTACTTGTGTAGGTCAGGCTATGACTCTTGGCAGCACAAAACCACATAGACACCTGGGTCAGGCTTTTGGAAGCCCCAGTCAGCCCCACCTCTGCTGGGGTTCAGACACAGGGGAAGACACCAGCCACCACCTGAGGAAAGAGATGAAGCCAAAAAAACCCAATGAAGCCAAAAAAACCCCAACAAACCCAACCACAAACAAAGGAACCATTCTTTATTTAAACAAGCCTGTGGTATCTCTATGGCATGAATAAAGCCCCTTCCTGCATAGGGATGGTTTTTTCAGGCTCAAACTCAATGTGAGCAAAGACAAAAGATCTCTCTAAGCATGAGACAGGATCTTAATAAAACTGAGCCCTTCAAATAAACTTTGATTTTTGCCTTGAGGCAAGGTCTTGAATCAGTGGCAAAACTGAAAATCCCTAACTGAGATGGTTTGAATCACAGCCTGGGGACCAGCTTTCCTAGTTTTCATGTCTGTCTGACAACAACAGTCTCACACAGAACTACTGAAGTCCATTCTTTCAAGAAGAGGTTGAGAAGGTCCCTCTAACTGTGAAAACATATGACTGTGACAGTTAGTGATAAAACAACTGCTTTGAGGTCTCACAGAAATAGTGATTTCTGCTGAGATTCAGCAGGAAAGTAACAACGAGTGCTCCAACTCTTGAATGTAAAAGTCAAAAAATCCACCTGACATTCAGAAAAATAACAACTGTTTTATGTATGTCTGCAACAGCCAGATGCTATGAATCTTGTGTAGCCTCAGGGAATATCAAGTTACTTGATAACATGTGATTTGATATTCCAAAGAGAAGAATAACCTGACGAAATTTTGCTAAAGAAACATTACCAGAAGCATCAAACTGTTCCCATTTCTTTCTCATGCTATGTCTCCATGGTACCGAAGGGGAAGGACTGAAAATACAAGCTTGGCATCAGAGAGAAAGATCCAGAGCCATTTTTTATAATATGCAGCCCATTGCAAGAATAATATTTAATTCTGCTGTCACTAAAGTAATCAGCATCAGTTTATCAACCAAATAATAACCCAAATTCTGTGCTGTGGGTGAGTTGCACTTGGAAACCTTTAATTCTATAGATAATCCCCAATGAAAAGCATAATTTATGAGAAAAAAACCACATCTAATTTATTAAAACAAATTATTTTCAAACAGTGTGAAAAGAGGAAGCAGGCTGGGTAACACTATGGACTTCATGAGCCATAGATAAACCCACTGATTCTCTTCATTTTTAGAAATGTTCTGGGCTGTGCATGGACCAGGTGGTTTCAGCACACTCTTAAGAGGCAGAGTTACAAGGGATTTATCTCCTGAAGGGAATTATCTGCTCAGCACTGCGGCAGACAGGGATGCATTCCTGTAGAGCCATGCCAACAAAAACAAACCCTCCTGAGAGTGGAGGAAGATTCTCCTTCCATGCTATGACCCATGTGGTAACTGGGTTCATACAAATAAACAAATAAAAACAGTTTCTCTCCCACTCTGGCTCTCCACACACCAAAAAGATTCCTGAAACAGCAGGACTAGGATTCCTAAAAACACAGAATCTGTTTTATTTTTGTAGCTTATGAGGAAATCTGCTCTAATTTCACTTTTAAAGCACAGTCAGAACTGCAATGAAATACTGCTGGGTTTTACTAAAATCCTTGCTGCCTAATGCTTTATCTCAATGGCTAGTTAAAAGAAATATTAGAAAGGCCATTGATGCCAAATACTCCTCATCAGCAGCTCCCAGTTCAGCCTCTAGGATGGAGCACCTAAAGATGAAGTTGCAGACAAGATCTAACAACAGATGTGAAAAACCACGGATTTCCTTCCTCCTTTCCAGGTGGGAAAGAAGATGTCTCCAAAGCGAGACAGGATAATGTGCTTGCAATAAGGACCTGTGAGACAGCTGGATTTACAAGTGATGGGTAATAACAAGATATAACTTCATAATTTTAATGTGAATGTTGAGCTTCCCCCAGATCCTTCAGAGATAATGATTTTAGTCAGGCAGCTGGACATTTAAATATCCATTCTGTTAATTTGTAGGCATTATGTACTAACTGCAGTTCTACTAAGAATGCTGAGCCAGCTCCCATGAATATGTGACACACACTGAAAGCTGACATATGGGCTAATTACCTTATTTGAGAAGGGAAGCAGAAACACACCCCTAAATAAAGGATATTTGTGGTGGCTATTTAAACTTTGCCCAGGAACAACAAGCAAGTGGGATATTTCAAACAACTCTAATGTCCTTCTGAATCATGGATTGCCTCTGTCTGTCCTACACTGGTTTTGACTAAATTTTCCAGTGTCATTCAGTGGTACAGAATACATATTTCAAGGATCAGGAGATCCCCAGCTTTTAGTACTATTTTGTAACACAAACCTGGGATTTTTTTTTTTCTTTCTCAGGAATAACATAAAAAAGGACAATGCTTTGTGGTTTTCTGGTTGTGACTTAGCTAAAGGTTAAGGATGTTTTTTATCTAAAAAGTACTCACAGTTACATGTAGATAAAATGGAAACATATAATAAGAACACAATAGCTACTTTTTATCAGAAGAAAAATAAAATTAGCGTGGACAGTCCCACAAAACTGTATTAGCCTCCAAATTTTTGTGAAAAAATCTCAGAAGTTCTGACACTTTCAGCATGTACAGAAGGTATTGAAGTTCACTGACTGACAGTGGGATAATTACCTCATGTTTCTGCATCTCTGATTTTAACGATTTTCAATATGCAAATTCTAGTAAATGAAATTTTGTTTCCTAAGGGTTTTATTAATCATCATGCACTCTTTAAAGAAAATCTTGACACAACACACCACCCAGGACTGAGATCTTCCTTGCAAGTTGATGGTAAGGGCCAAAGCTGTGTGAAGACAATGTTCAGTTCACCCTGTTCTTGTGTCCTCAATTCCTTTCAGTAGTTTCTCAGTCTGAGAAGTTGTTCTGGCAACTTCAGCCAACATTTCATCTAAAACTGGATAGTTTTCTTTCTTTTGAGAATTAATTTGTCTTGTACAGTGTTCCAGTTCTGACTTGGCTCTGGGTTACATGGCAGCTCTGCCAAATGCTGAGGAGAGAGTGAGTCCACAGCCCCTCAGCACCACTCCACTTACAGGCAGCCTGCACATTGTAAACTTTTAATTCAAAGCATCAGTTGGTTTCTCAGAGGGCTTTTTCTGTTGTTTTTTTTTTAGTGATTGCAAGAAGTACCTTGTTCTGACTAGCAAATGTAAAATTTTTAATTGCTGTGGAAAGCCCTAAACCTCCATCAGGTTTAGGACATACTAAGTTCCTTTGCAGAGTGTGAAGGTCATCAGGCCATGGATCCCCTGTGACAGGAAGATATCTGTGGTCACTTTTTTAAATGTTTCCCCTCCTAGCAGATATTAATGAGGTCCATGTGCTGTCTTTATAGTTGCACTCTAATTTTCTCCCACTTTTCTGGAAATTACAGGGTGCCTTCATTCTTTCAAAGGGATACATACACTTAGTCAGCTGGATATGGTCCCATAGCTTTTCTTTCCCCTCTACTGATCACGACATATTAACATGTGTTTACAGTCATTTCAGAAGTTTCTACAGAGAAAGGCCTGAGAGCTTGTTACTCAACACAATTCCTGTATCAGCTTTCTCCTTTGATACTGAACACTGGTTACAGAAGAAGAAAACAAAATCTAAAAATTAAAAAGTGTATCCACAAAGCTCTCTCGCCATTGCTTTCCACGACCTTGAACTGTAGTGTTTAGCTTCTCATATAGAACAAATCTCTGAATGAGCAGTCTGGAAAAATAAATTAACTAAGATCTTGATACCAGACGCCTAAAGAGTTTCCACATGTTTATGAGAAGGGAACTCAAAGTACTGAAAACATTGCTCACGTCATGTTTTTTGCAAGCTTTCCATTTTTATTTGGTAAAAATATCTCCCCAGACTTTCCCATAACTACAATGTTCATAGCTATATCACCTCCAGCTGTGATCTCATCAGATGTCTCAGGCAGAGCAAGGTCAGGCCTGGCTGGTTCATGCACATGGAACTTCCAGGAAAGGCCATGCTGGATGAAACACAGTAGTACTGGACACCAAAACACTGGGTAAAGGCAACCCAAGTTCAACCTTGGGTTGTGCTACCCACAGAAAACGAGGAAAGAGGTGGAATGATGATGAAAGCAAGTGAATTAATTGCTGTTCAACAATTGTTTGCAAGCCTTAAATGCAAATCAATTGTGCCAAGATGGTCTGGGTTGGGAAAAAGACCACTCTGCTTTACGTACACTGCAATAGGAGAAGTGGATGGGATTGCAAAGAGTATCTGTAAGAAGAAGCATGAAATTTGTGATGCACTTTGACACAAGCTTTCAGTGACTCTGTAGAGCTGACTCTGGGGGAGTCAAGGTTAGAGGCACAGTGGCTGCTACTGAATATTTCTGTGAGCCCAGGAATAACACACAGTCATTTACTTACAATACCTCAATTGCTATGGAAACTGCAGAATTTCTGAAGGAGTCATACAGGACATGAGAAGCCAACTCCAGGTACTACACCTGAGGTAGAGTGAATTTTACTTGGCTGGCCTCCTAATGCGTTTGTTGAAATGAATAATGAAATAATAAAAACCCCCATGCTATCCTTTGAAAGAGGAAAATCAGTCTCTAACAATAAAATGGCTACAAAATGACCTTGAGTTTGGATTGTTGCCAAAGAAGGTGGTTTCAGGTGAAAGTGTTCTCTTCTCATTTGGCTTCAGGAGGGATTTGTTGAGTTCTGTTTATTTTGAAGAGCCCCTGGTGACCTGAAACCTCACTTGCACTGTTTACCAGTGAGACTGTTGAGGTTCTGTTCATTGAGTGTAAAACCAGGCTGACTCCCATTTCTTAGCCATGATAAGCAGCCTTTCTGTAGCATGTTCATACTCTCAGTCCTACTTTATTAGCGTGAATGTTTCCTTACTAGCCTGGCAAGATGCTCTTGGCTTTGTCAGCTCCAACAATTTTCATAGATAAGGTCTCATTTGCAGTTCTTCTATGAAGTCATTATGCCCAAATCTACCCCTCCTCTTTTCTCCCTATGAACAGCCTTTTAATGTTATGTTTCCTGCTTCAGTTTCTAGTACTCAGAACAAATGCACTACTCAAGTTCACAGGAATTTATCTATACATCTCATGACGAGCCAGATGTAAGTAAATCACACACATATATCATGCCTGTCTCTCCATGTCCCACCAGATCACAGGGAAAAGGGACCCATGAATTTGAGAACCTCATTCATGCAAGTAGTTTAACATGCTCAGAGACTGTCTTTTTCAGTGACTGAAGCTAAGATTTGAGATCCTCACCACTCTGAAATATTCAAGCAGTATGAAAATCCGCATGTGCTGCATAACCCACAGCTCCCACTGATTGCAGCTGATTTTGAGAGTGCTTCTGTATCACTTGAAAACACTCTAACAAGCAAGTTCTTCTGTCTAAATATAACTATTGAAGCCCTGGATAGAATGTGCTGAAGGCTGTGACATGTTTCCAGGCACCACATCTCTCTAGGATTTAAAGTGATGTTGAGAAGAAGTCAGACTTTGGTAAGTCTGGTTTGTTCAGAGAAATCCGATTTTCTCACCTCCATCAGGGAGGACAATAACTAACAGCAAGAAAACCTCAGGCAACTCAATTATTTACCTGCCTCTGCTGAATTCAGGAACTAAGCCTTAGGCATTCAACCTTGAAAACTATTAGCTAAAAATCTTCAAACACTGGGAACCTTTTGACACAGTACCCATGCCAATCACAGCAGACAAGGACAGGTACAAAAGTTTTGTAGAAATAAGCACAAGGGAAAGAGACAAAGAGAAATTGAAGAGAAACATTTACTTTGTTGTGGGAGGGTGTGAACTACAGAAGTTTCAAGACTGTCTTCTTGAGGGGCTGGTTGCTACCCTGATTGAGAGGAGTAAGGATGGTAACCTTGTTAGCAATGTTAGCTTTATTTACCGCAACATTCAAGACAACTTGGAGAAATGGGTGAAATAAAACACACTGAGGTTAAAAAACCCCCACCCCCAGAATTAGTGAGCCATTGGTCAGAGATAGATGTGCCCTACAACTAAGCTTAGCAATGCATGAGAACAGTGGCAACTAGATAATACCTCTAAGTTTTAGCTTTAAGGCTACTAGAAATTGTGACAGTGGAAAAGGTGAGCAGTGGGGAGGAAAACAAAAAAGTAAATCCCAGCCATATGCAATTTGGAGCATTATGTAGCAAACAGTCCCTCTCCAAACATGCAAATTTTTCAGTAGCCTCAAGTTAACTCCCAGGTATTGCTCAGGACATCATAGAGAATGAATGCTAACTCCAAGAACATCTGCTGGCAAGTGTGCCTTATTAAATTACATAAATGCAACCACTTAGACTAACCCCTGTCCTGTTTGCACTATGTCTTCCAAAAGCTACAAGAAATAAATCAACCCCCTTATCTTTATAATAAGTGCCTCTTGTACACAGTGCAATGTGCCTAGAAACAAACTGATTATTTTACCATGAGCATGACAGGTGACATGCCAGGAGGACAGGTTTTTTTTTCCCTGGGACTCATGAAACTGAGATCACTGTGTCCTGAAGACTTTGAAGGGGGAAAAAAGTGTCCTCCTGGCTATGTCACCTTTAATGCCCACAGTAAAATAATCAGTCTGTTTCTGGGTGAAACACAGTCTTTTTTGAAAGAGGACATAATGTGTTACCTCGAATAGATCACAAGTAGCACACATTGGCTGTATCAAGGGAAGACATGACAGAGGAAAACTACTTGTTTGAGAAGGAGTTGAACCTGACTATGGAGAGGTTTTGTAGCACAGATTAAAAGTCTCCAGGTCAATGCAGTGGGTGTGAGGTCAACTGGAGAGTGCATGCACTTTGGCTGTGTTCCTGGGGCTCTGCACAGAAGGGAAGGTCAGTGTAAATCAGGACAAAATCAACACCATGGTGGCACTGTTGTGAAGGCATTTAAGTAATAAGTAAGTAAATCTGTGTTTGGAAGCTAAAATGGCTAGCCTGGAACAACCTTTTTCCTAGCCTGAAGAATTAAAATTTGGGGACCTTTAGCAACTGGGTTCTGTCTGTATTTTCTCACAACTTTCCCAGGGTTTTTGAGGGCTCCCTGCTGTTTTAGAACCATTGCAGCCTCAAACCCCTCGATGACTACACAGATCACACCAAGCACAACACAAACCAAGGGGCTGCTGCAGAAGGTACTCTGGTAGATGACACAGCAAATATTCCAGTTCTAACCAGCTCCTGACCCCAACGCTTTCTGCACCCACTTGTGCCTAAGCAGCATCAGTGCTTCCCTGTAAAAGTCAATCCAAGAGACCCAAATTGAGGACTTCAACCAAACCCTCAAGAAAGTATCCATATGTGAAACCATAATGCTGCACAGAATTTTTCAGTATAGACTCTGAGCCCCTCAGATACAGGTGCAGTCATGAGATTTGGAGCTGAGAGAACCAGCAGGGTTTGTAGCTACCCTCAGAAGAAGCATCTGACAACTCCTTTGAGCTGCCTTGGCAAAGGCCAGCGGGAGGTTCAAGAGAGGCATGGTACAAAGTTACCAATGCAAAGTCAAACCAAAGTATGTGCCAGTTACCTCTTTTAGATGCAAGAAAGAATCTCAATTTGTTCACTTCTAATAAGAAACCCAAAACACTGCGAGTCAGATGTAGACATTACCTTTGCTGGGTCTCCAGGATTCCCTTCTCTCTTGCAGTGACAAATGTTGAGACAGCATCAGTTACATCAATTCTGCTTTTGAAAGCTCTTTCCCTTTCCTGCCTTTGAGCTTTTTACTCCCAATGAGAGAAAAACTCAAAATAGAAACAAAGATCTCTTTTAGAAAACAGCTACTACAATTCCAGAAATGAGTCCTTGCCTCAAAATTTATCCTCATACTATAGCTAAATCACTGGGAAAAAACAGAGGAAAAAGTAAAACCCTCTTCTGCATTCCTATTCCCAGCTACCATTTTAGCATAACTCTTGCCTTACTCTTTATATAAATAAGCTGTTCTTTTAGCAGCATCAGCTGTAAAGATTCACAGGTGTCCTGTCTCATCTTCCCTCTGCATCTGTCTACACTCTCCATTAAAGATCTTTGGCTGCAAGTTTAGTTTATTTCCTATTATCGTTTCCAAATGCTGTTTAAGGAAACATTATTAGAAGGTTCTTCTAAAACCCTACACTACTCCTTCTTTAGGGAAAGAAATCTGTTAGTAGCAAAATTTTCAGAAGAGTTCCCTGCTCTGTCTGTTCAGTGAAGGTCAGAGACTTTTGCAAATCTGATGGAAAGGGATGTAGTTGGAGCTTAGCTCTGAATTTCAGCCTGCAGGCAGCTGTCTCCTTTACAAGAATGTATCTAGTAATAAGAGTCTTAGATAAGTGTATAATTGCAATGCTGTTGTAATTAAAAAATCGATCATTTCCTGTGGTTTAAGCATTGACCTGTGGCATTTTTTTTTGGCTGAGATTTTAATAATGACGAAGACAATACTGTCATTTGCATAACAAAAATTGACTCTGCATCTATTGAATACTGCTTTTTTAGTCCTAAAATGGATGGAAAGTCTAGGCCTGTGGAAAAATGTGTTTAGGGAAATAAATTGCTCTTTTAGAAGTAGACGTTTGATGTTGCTGTTGGCTCTGAAGCACATGCAGAAGCATAAGCTATGTAAGAGCGGAACTTTATCCTCTGTAAAAGTGACATTTTCCAAATGGCACTGCTCACAAAAAGTAATTCATGACTTCCCTGAGGGTTTGGAGGTTGCTTTTTTTTTACCATCTGTTGGTGAAGAGGTAGCCAAAAGGGCCGTGCAACTGTGGGTTCTGACTCCAAAATGAGTATCTCAAATACCATTGAGAAAATATGATAAGCTGAGTCACAGAAAGTATAAATTGACAGCTGAGAAAGAACCTGAATCCACCTTCTGCTGACTCCACATCACATCTTTTAAACAGGTGAAGATTAAAAACAAGTTCCAAATGCAAGAAATGCTAATTCACATCCAGACTGTCAAGCTGAGAAACAGGCAGGGTTCTGGGTGGGGAAGCATTTTGCTGAACGATGGGCACTTGCCATTAATCTATAAACAGCACCTCTGTAAGAGAAGGACTCTGGAAATGAGTCAGTGGAGGTTGACTCTCCTTCCTATAGATGCTTCCTTTTGATGGAGTTGTCCTTTTTCCTTCTCTGTCAAAGGAATCTACACATTGCAATTATGGGTTAGATTAGGCAGCTGGGAAAGATTTTCCGGATTTCATCTTTCTTTTTTTCCAATACTGCAGAAGACTTTGCTTAGAGGAAAAGAAGAGGAGTAATTGCATTAGCATTGAAAACAAATCACTCTTAGAAAGTAGTGTTCTTTAGGTCCAAACAATTTCATAAAACTTATTTAACTTAAACCACAAGAGCAGAGTACAGAACTGCAGGTTTTAATCTCATGTTTTTTATCTGTCTTTCTCTGGTTTTTGCATGTACATATACATGGGTGTATTTTTTTTTCTGTATGCATTTACAGAATGTTCACTTTTAAGTGTGTGTTTATCCAGTGACACATTTGATTTTGATGCTCTGGCAAAACTGCCTAAAAATCTCCATCCTTGTCTGAAATATTGCAAAGAAGTAACATGAAAAAGGTTTTCTGTGTACTGTGGGTTAAGAAAATATGTAGTGAAGGAAAAATATGTCTCTTGAAGGTAATGATTTCTGCTGAGAATTGCATAAAATTCTTATTTTTCTGCCCTGCCTTCAGCATTCCATTCCCCAGCTCGAAGCACAGATAGTCAGGGTGGAAACCCTTCCAGTCTTGAAAGATGTCAGTTCTTGTAGCTAGATTTTTCTAAGAAAACATATAGAACTTCTCTCCAGGCTTGCTTTTAGCAGTCTGGGCCCTTTCTGAGCTTTAAACTTTACCTTTCTTGACCTTAATAAATCAGAAAGAGTTGTTTTGCTTTTCATAAAATTATCTCTTGGAAACAATTTTTTTCCATTAAAATTTTTATGTACTGGGGGCTTTCAAAGTCGATTTCTACTGGAAAATTGTTCTATTGGATGTATTTTGACTAACCTGAAAAAGGACACTGACACTTGCTGTGATAAGGAATGGTAAGGGAGTCTATCCATACCATCTAATATCAGCTTGTAAAAGAGGAACCTAAATGAAGACTTTAGCAGTAACAGGTTTCCATGGAGCTAATGGAGCAAGATGGGATATTGCAGAGAAGTATTTATGAGAACTGGATGTATATGATAGATAAAGAGATAACTTCAGAGTTCATGAATGCTTTGGTGCTTCAGAACTGGATATTTGTGAGCAATATTCTGTCTTCATTGCTCTTCCCTGGGGGTGAAAATAGCCCGTGATTTCCTCCCAGAAGATGACATCCCTTGGGGGCTTACACAAGTATTATGTAGTAAGGATGACCTAGAGTCTTAATTGTGAATTTCTTCAGTGTTTTCAGTTGATGTTCAGGGCTCAGTGGGGCAGGTGATACCAGACATGCCTAGGCAGAAATTCCATAAAGTGATGGGATGTGCTACGGACTGAGATCTACTTGGCAGCTGGCAGCACAGGATGTGTTCCCCACCTTCAGAGCCTAACACACTGTCTGAATTTCAAGGAATTCACCTGCTGTCACCTCTGTGGTATCACACGTGCCATGGTTGTTGGGTCATAGCAACATGGAAGTCTGTATGAACAAATTTGCCCAGTGAAAGACATGATTTCTAAAGTGATTTCATCCCTCAAGGAACTTAATTTGGCAGCTATTATGGGGAAAAACAATTCATAACTTTAGAGTAATCTCTCTAACATAGAGTTTAAAAAGTCTCGGCTGCTGCATAGTTGAGTAATGGGAAGGAGAAACGCGTCCACTATAAAATATAAATGAGGTTTTCTACTCTCAAATGCACCTCTCTGGAGTGTCAAACGGATGAATTGTCTCACTGCTCAGCCTTGGTGCAGCACTGTGGCCCCTGGATCTGAGCCAGGCCACAATATACACTGAAACTCTCCTCAGAAAGGCCCATCTGAGTTATTTCCCTTCTGGCATCACCAATCTCAGAATAGCCCTGCTGGCTGATTTCCAGCTTACAGAGTGCCTGTAAACTCCTATGAAAGTGTTGATAGATGCTGGTACTTATTCTGTAAGATGGAGACAAAATTAAAGTTGCCAGGGGTTTATTAGAGATACTATTTTATGTGATACACAATGACCTACCTTGCAAACCATTTGCAATAAAGGCTTGCTAATATCCTAGAGCATCCCCTGGGATTTTTTTTCAGGAGGCACCAGGACTGTGCTTCACTGGACAGCTCCTGATTGTCTCTAGAGGTGCTGGGCAGAACCACACATTAGCAGCACTTACCATTTGCCAAGGCCCTGACTTCATTTTACTGCTCCTGCAGTCCTGTTTATGACTTTTTCCCCACGTATTGCCATGGCCACAAGGATACACATAATTCTGCAGAAGGCAATATCTGTGCTCTGCCTCAGGACAGGCAAAGATGTCACAGGTGCTATCAGTTGAACTCAAGGAGTTGGGCTGCTTCTGCTGTTAACCCTGAGGTGCTATTTTTTTTTTTTTTAGGCAGACTGCCCCCCAAACAAAGGCTGATGTACCCCACCTCATTAGGAAGAACACTGCACGGACCCCAGGGGAATGTAATTGTTGCATGGGGGTGAGGAGCAGCAGCTGTGAGCTCGCTTTGATTGCACACCCAGGTTAGGTTTGAGAGCACTGCTGGGATGGGCAGGGTGAGTGATTGTTCCAGACACAATGAATGAATCACTGCTGGCACACTCATTTCACACAGAGGAACTATGAACAGCACTGAGATAGTGTTAATCTGTCCCTGTTAATGCAGGAGACAGAAGGTTTTGGTGTTTCCAATACCTTGTGCAAGTAACTTCTTGTCACTATGGCAGCAAAGACAACCCAAACAGAAAGGGTCCAGGGAGTCTGCTGTCACTTGGAGAGTGGATCTTTATACTCCTTTGCCTTGTTACACAGTAAATTTTGCTTGTGTTCTGCAGAATTAATTTTACTTGGCTAAAATACAGCCCAGGAGAATGAGCAGTGGTCTGGCAGACAGGAGTGTTGGAGGTTTTGTTTCAATCTGCCACTGCTTTGCAATGCAGCTTTGAGCAGTCTGGCCTAGAGCTGCAACAGGTTCAGGAGAACCACACCCTGACTTGTATACATATATACATACATTCAGGTATCAGCACATGGTTTGTTACCCCATCACTAAGTCAAATTCTATCTCTTAGGTGCTGTCCTGATGTGAGCATGGTGTGGATCTGGTGTGAGAGTGAGCAGCATGAGTCAGTCAAAGCAGAGCATGAGCAGAGCTCAGGAAAGTAACAAAAACTTTGGATAACAACATATGTAAATATAGACTGGCACACATACCTTAAAAATACATGCTCTTATTCTTACAACCAGACAACAAATTGTGTGGGCAAGAACTACTCCGTCAATATTTTTTCCCTGTAGGGAATTCATGAGGCACAGACAGTGAGTGAATTTCTTGGGACCACATATGTTCAAAGTACACTTCTGGAGCTGATCATGGGCTGGATTGGCACTGTGTGACTGTGAACTTAACTTCTTGTTTCATGATTAAAATACCTCTTCTAATGTCCAACATCTCCTATAAAGACAAATGTAATCCCAAAATGTCAATATTCTAAGAAATAAAAATCTCTGAATAGGTTGCTATAAAGAACATTTTTTATGAGGCTTACTTTCCTAATTAGAAGTAACCAGGGCAGTCTTAAAGTGTCTTAGAGAACATTGAATAAAGCACAGACTTAAGCCAACAGTGAATGTCTCTTATTATTAGTCATAGCTAGTGTCAACGTCTCTCCATTGTGTTTTGGCATTCATGGATTTGCTCCTGACTGTGGACATGTCCTTGTGTGTGAAAAAGATGAAGACAATATTTTTCTTTTAGCTGAAGAAAGTTGCATGACACAAAGCTATCATAACAACAAAGCAGAGGGACTGTCTGGAAGAGGTAAATGCACTGCCTTCCATAGAAAGGGAAGAGTTTAATGAGAAATCTATGATGTTTTTAGAAGTACTTATGTGCCCAGCACAGATTTATTGATAGCAGCTGAAATACAAATCATAAATGTTGTCACAAACTCTCCTAAAACCAGAAAAACAAGTGTTTAAAAAGCCAAACAAAATGATGTCAAACAAAAAGGCCACACAATCATTTTCTGTCCATCTCTCATGTGAGGTACTTTTATCCCTTAAGTCCCTCAGGCAAATGTGGAAATTTTGGTTTCCAAACTCTCTTTGCATTCCTTTTCAGCATTTCTGTTCCAAGGTTACAGTATCTGTTTTCTCTGTGACTCCTGCTTGAATGGCCTTTATGAACATCTTCTCAACGCAAACTAAATTTATTCAAAAGAGAAAGAAAAAGAAATTGATAAAAAGAATTGATAGATAAATAAATAAATAAAAGGTTTATTTAACATTTTACATGAATTTATTTACTTTCCTCATGAGTTAAACTGTTCAGCTATGTGATAAAAATAGAAAGAAGACTAGTTCACTTTTCATGAAAATCAATCTTCTGTCTATTCAAATCCTCCATTATCATGAGTTTTCTGTCTAGAGAGAGCTGTGATCATCCTACTTATTCTCAGCAGAGTTTTCTACAGGTAAACATAAGATAGAAGCTGAATCCATCATTTTGCTGACAGCTGGCTCGTTGAGGTTGTTATCTTAAGTGTGATTAACCGCTCTTCTTCAAATGCTCATTATCTGTTTCAGAAATTGCCTTGCACAGTTTATAACATCTCAGCAGAGCAAAAGTTACTCTGGCATCTTCTTGATCAAATTTTCCTTTACAGTAGTTTTCCATTTGAGTTGATTTATCATGCATTAAAAAAAATTAATTATGGGCAGATCCCTGGACTCAGCTTAACATTTGCCCAGTCTGTCTTGCAGTAAGTTTGGAAATGCTGAGCTGACCGTCTCCAGCTTTCTGATACCTGACACCTGGAATTAACCTGAGGTTTGAACTATCTCTGCCATCATGAAATAGCAATTAAAATGCAATTATTCTGGCATTGTCACAGAATGTCACCTATTCTCAGAACTCCTAAAATGCAAGAAATAAAGGGAAATTACTGTGGTGTGTAAGTGGATGGTGATCTACGCTGCATGGGTAGTGTGTAAATGAAAATGCTCTTCTCCCACTGCCTCCTAAATCAGGTGTGAAGGCAGTGGGCTGCTAAAATGGAGGAACTTCACTTAATGATGTTGTCTTGTCCTAGCCTGCTACAAGGTACTAATGCAATTAGGAAAGGCTGGCTGACTAATAAGCACACTGTTGTTGTGATCTCTAGGAAGGTGTTTCTTACCATCTCTCAGAAAATGAAGACAGCTTTTCTGAGCTGTACAAAACCCTGTCCTTACTAAGGCCTGTGTCTTAGCTGTCTTTTTATTTTTTATTTTTTTTCTTTAGAAAACCAGAGCTCCTTGTTGCTGAGTCTTAAATGACAGCAAATGGCATTTGGTCATGTCTGCTCCTTGCTCCATATCATCCTTCTTCTGACAAAACTGCTGTGATTTAACCTCCCAGAGAGCCTGGGGCAAGCAGGAATTCCTGTGATTGGAATGGAAACCTTATCTGTGCAGGGCTGAAGCCTCATCTGCCAGGACAATCCTGCAGATCCAGAGCAAACCGATTGCTCTTCTAAATGGCTTTGAACTGAGGAGGGTTTAACAGTGTAAAGAAAGCACTCCAGCCATATTTCTCCCAATTTTACTGAAGGATGAGAGGTCCAGGCCTCAGTGAGGGCCTTTTCACAGAATTCCATTACTTTTACCGAAGCGAGAGCTGGAAGCTATTTTTATGGAGAAAGCTGTACATCTTGCACAGTAGCATGGTTTTCAAACCACTGTGGGAGATTTCAGACATGTATCTTCCATTTGCTTTAACATGCTCTGATTGCAATGGAAGATATGTGTCTGAATCCCACAGGCTGCTTTGGAAGTCCCAACTACAGAGTGTGATTTAAAACCCACTGAGGTCAGATCTCTCAACAGATGTCAATGGGTCCCAAAGTAAAAGAGGTTTCTGTATTTGATGTGCCTGTAAATTCAGCATCTCAGCCAGTTCACAGTGACCCATGCTTCATTTCAGGCAGATTTTCGAGAGCAGTGGCATTTTCCAGGCTGCTGGGTGATGAATGATTAAACAGCCACAAATACAGTGAAGTCTTTAGTGCAATCACTGTTAGAAATAGGCCAGGGAGGGGGAAGGCTGCCTAAGAGGCATTCGCTGGGATTACAAGGATTGAAGAGGATGCCCAGAAACACGGGAAAGATTTTGAGATGGTGCCTTAAATAAATGGAAAAGTCAGAAATACATGTTAAACTCTTTTTATACACAGCTTAGTTTCTCAGCTACTTTTCTACACCTGGAAGACCCAAGATTAGCTCCAGCTAGTAAGACATGAGTTGGGGACACTGATGTTCTCAGTCTTAAAGTAAAACATTTCAGGGACCTGTTTGCTTTCACTTTCAACTTAAGGTTTATCTGCCTGAGAGGAAAGATTCCCCCACTGAGGGCAGGAGGGACTGTTTTCATTTTGGAAATATAAGAAGGGAAAAGAAATAGGACCATGGGAGATGTGGAGTGTTTGTTTTTCTTTGTATGGGGGATGTGGTCTCTCCCAGGTCACTAAAATTTTCCCTGCTATTTGCAAGGACAGTGCTATCTGTTTCTTCTGCAGGCAGGAAGATATAGCTTTGATGTCCACAAGCACCCAAAATGAAGATACTGCACACTCTGTAGGCTTCTGGGGAGCATTTGGTATGTTTAAACCATGGAGAATATAAGATTTGATTTTGTGGGTCTGTGGAGACCTGCAGTAAAAGTGCTTCCCATGTCCCAGGGAAAGGGCTGGGGTTTCAGTCTCTGTAACTCTCTCTGTGTTCATAACTGAGGGTGTTGTGTAACTGTGCATCTGCCAATTGATATATGGGAGAGTTTAATTAGTCATTTAATAGACTAAGTCACCACAGCACTGTGACTGTCCTTAGCTCCAGAGGGTGGCTGAACTCCAGACTGTAGTTTAGATTATGCTGAATTTCTTGCCAGCCCTTTGAGAAAACCAAGAGCAGAAGAGTTAACAGCTGTGCTTTGCAAGAAACAGGCAAATTTTCCTTTTTAACAAAATTTAACTTTCAAAGTTATATTTTGGATTTTAATTTGCCTTTTCCCCCTCCCCCCCGCTAGAATCTTCCCATTCTGACAAATCAGTCACATTCCTCTAGTGGAAATAACTAGATGGAAACTGCTTCTAGTGGAAACAACTGAGAGTGGGCATCACTGTCAGTAGGTATCTGCAGGCTAAGATCATGGTCTTGTGAATTTAAACTATGCAAATATGATAGAAATGAGTTCGATCATCAGGAAAATCCAGCAATCACTTGACAGACCTGAGTGTGTGGTACAGAACACAGAACCCTCATTTCTGTGAAAAGATGACAATATTTTGAACAGTTCTTGTGTTTCCAGACTTTCCAGAGGGACTTGGAGCAAAAAATATGTACCTATTTGGGGATTTGATGTTATGTTCTTTAGCCCGTTTTACTGAAAGGAATATGAGTCATTTGAAAATCACAAAGTAAATTAATGACTGTGACTGAAACTGGAGACAGTTCTCTCTAAAACAAGTGCAAAGTTTCTTCAGGCGTGGAGTCGATTTCTCAGCAATATTGTTACTCCACTGGTGGTGCACAGACTTACATAGTCATGGACTACAAAGAAATCCTCCACAAACAAGTTAGGAAACAAAGCTCAGCTTAGGAGAAATATGCAACTTGGCAATGCTTACTTTTTTTCTATTTGTAATTCTAACTATTCACAGGCAGATGCTTTTGGATTTTTGTGCCTGTCTACGTAAACATATGTACACTTCTATCTGTACTTACACATACCTCCCACCCACTCTTGTTGTGGAATATGAATCCAACTTGTGATTGCAGGAAAGCCCTCATATTTTATGTGAAGCAATGGTGAGTTGTCAGAGGATGGTATCATAGGTTCTTGTGACAGGTTAGTCAGAAAACTGACATGCTAGAGAGAAATACTCTCTCCATCTGAACAGGCTGGAAAACTGACAGGATCATAGTTACATGTAGAGTTTGGAGGGAAGTATCCAGTCATAGGAAATCCCATTATAGACTTCTGGCTGTGTCAGAATATTTCTCCATATACCTACAGGATTGTTGTATATGTCTTGTGTATGCTTTAGATTAGATGCCACAAGATAAAAACTTGTTCTCTACTGCTGAGTTTAACAGAGATATCCAAATTCATGTCAGCTGATTATGTGTTGTACTAAATATATAAAATTAAGATCAATATATATCTTGTGTATAAGGTATCTAGGTGGTTATTTTGTACTTCAAGCTTGTTCTCTAGGTGGGTTTGGTGTTTGGGACTTTCTCCACATCCCTGTATACACATGGCTAAAATCAGCTTTTTTTTCCTTAGCTCAACCAGAGCAGATGCAAATTTGGTGCATCAGAAGATAGTGCTGTTGCTTTCATTAACATTTCTTCCACAGAAAAAAACCCCAACCCAAAACCTTAAAGAACCATCATATATATATATTTTTTTTTTTTTAATTTTTTTTTCGTTTCTGTGTCTGTTTGATCTAAACTAACACACAGAGAAAACTAATAAGGTGGATGTTGACGGTAGGGGAAAGAAAGCACCCACTCATCAATGCTTCTTCATATTACTCTTGCTAGATTTAATTTCAAGCTATCCAATTTTTATCCCATCTCAAATATCTCATTCCATCTGAAGTTTGTATGGTATTAGAAGGAAAGGCCAGAGTCTAACATTTCTAGACAAAGTGTTGTAGCCTTTCCTTTTCATCCTTGTTTTTGTTTTTGTTAATTCCCTTCCTGTTTTCAGAGAAGCAGAACCATTTCCCAAACAGTATTGCTGTGAACAACAACTCAAGGACTGAGTCATGTGCCAGCTCCTGTGCCAAGTCCCTGGTAGGACAGGGAGCTTTTGAACCATCCCATTGCTAATCAAACAATTTGGTGACATCCTGCCAACCCCGTCCTTGTCATCTGCTGCTCCCTCTGCACGCACGTTCGATCAGCTCAGCAGCATATTCTCCCTGCTGTGCACAAAGTTACTTTTCCTTTGCTAAAAGCCAAAGGAAGGAGGGATAGACAGATTTAAGACTCTTGGCTCATCTTATCTGGCTCACGGCAGATATATTCTCAAATTGGTCTTGTAAGTCACTTTTTCCTAACTAGAAATGACTTTTTACTATGGTTATATATCTTTCTAGCCTGCTGCTCTGTTTTTCTATCCCAGGTTCATTTTCCCAGGCTCTTTCTTAGGGTTTGATTCTGAAAAGGGAAACAATTTGCCTTTAGGAAAGTGGTAAAGGACATAAGCACATCCCATTCTTTTCAGAACACAGCTGTCTGTGTTTTAAACTGGCCAAGTCACGGTAGAGAAGGATCTGTCCCAAAATGCAAACACTACTAGAGAAAGTATGTAATGAAATTTGTTATCTTTTCCTGAACATAAAGAGTGGTATCTCCTCATTGTGTACAGTAGCTCCCAGAGGTTTAGTTGCCTCTCCACCTGTTACTCAGCATTGTTCCCTCCTTGCCTCCCCTTCTACCACAAAAACACAATGCAGGAGGAAGATTATGAAAGCAAAAATCCCCTTGGACAACTCAGATCAAGGATGAAAAACTACTGCTCATAAAGCATAGCTGGAATCGTTCCCATGAGTAGGGAAAGGTTAGTGAGTGTGAATGCATGTGGAGAGCTTTTCCATAGGGATTGATAATTTTGAGTGACACAGGATTTTCCAAGTGAATGCAGCAAAAGGAAAAGTGCTTGAAACAAGCAGCTCGTTTCTCTTTTGGGCTGAGGCCACCCTGTCAAGTTTCGAGATCACAAACAGGGCTAAAAAATTCATTTGATTACATTACTATTAGAAACAGGTCACATGGGTACTCACATGTGCCAGACATCAGGCATCTAAATATCCAAACAGTTGAGGATAACAGAATCAAATAAAGTTTCTGCAGCAGTGACTTTACAGTCTAAAAAGGAAGAGTTCTCAAGACATAGTAAAAGGCAGAATTTAAGAGTTTAAACCTTTTAAATAAGTATATGGATTAAGTGTTCTTAGGAATTGTTGAGTTCAATAATTGCTGCTTCATCCATCACTGATTCTGCCTTAGGTAATGCAGCATGCAGTGGCTGTGCTGATATCAGTGTGTTCCAATTCTGTGTTCTGATCTGAACCAGAGCTCTGTGTGTGTGCCACTGGTCCTGTGCTGCCCAGCACAGCAGAGATCTTGCTAGTATTTACTGGAGACAGAAATCCCTTCCTGATCAGCCCTGTGCTGCCACAGCTGTCAAGCACCACCACCACCACAGTGCAGTGTTAAGTGATGGTGGCTGACAAAGGTGAAGTCGCAGAAAGTCAAACGTGGATTTTTCACTGGTTATCCTTAGAGTTCTTTGTCTCTAAATCTCCCTTTGGGTTCTTGCTTCTTGCTGGTTATCTACAACCTGGGCATCTGCTCCTACGTGGAATGGTGGGCAAGATATTGTACAGGTATGATATATTGGACAATTCTTGACTTTTCAGAGATTTCTCTTTCTGTGGACAATAGAGGTAGTTGGGGACAAAACCAGGCTAGATGTCCAACCTGCAGACAGCTGCTAGAGAGCCACCTTACTTCTAAGTGTCTAATATGCCCCATTTTGACAACAGATTACCTGGGGGATCACAGCCACTTTCATACTTTGCAGTGCACTTTATTGTCAGGGTTTTGGTCAACTACCTGTTTTCTTTCAGAATACTGCAGCATAGGGTAAACTCATTAGTTCATCCATTTGATTCAAGGTAAGGAGTGATGTATAGACTGTAATGTATAGAAAGTCAAGTTAGTCTTCCTTCTGGGCACTTTAAAATAATGGAGCAAGAAACTTTCCAAGCAGATCCAATGAACAAAAGGCAACGTGTGCCCATAATGAAGCAGTTACTGGAAGGAACAAGAAAGATCAGAGATTTTCATCTCTTTTGCCTTGGGTTAAAAAGGTAGAGAAATATGGTGTCTTGTTTTCTCTGCCTGTATGGCAAGTGATAATGCATCAAATACATTAAGAAGCACTACAAGATCATTTTTGGTAGTTAAATTTTGTTGCAATTTGGATCATTAAGCAATTTTCCACTTAGCTTTGTCTTAAAAGAAAACACATTAAAAGGCCATCAAAATTGCTGATATCACATTTGTTATCTGAAAATAATGGTTAGCATTGGAGAGAGAGCTGTTGGATTTTGGCAAATTAACCTCACAACTAGCAATGCCACAGGTTTGCTGAGAATCTAGTTTTACAACTTGATTTATAGAAGTAAATTTCTCAAAAATTTCAAGCTTGCAATGCTCAATAAATACAGAACATAAAGTCCTGCAAGATAGGGGCAACTTTCCTCCACCCAGGAACCCAGTTTTGTGGAAATGTATAATAGAAAGGCAACTGTGTATTTCCACACCTTTGGGAAGGCTGCTTTTCCAACTTTCAGAAGTTTTAAATGCATATTTGTGGGGTGGGAGAGAATGACCATAACCTCAGAGATATTTCTTCTATGCTTTTCTCCAGTTTGAAGTCATAAAATTTTAACACCCACTAAAGCTTATCCTGCAGCACAGACATCCATAACTCTGCATTGTGTGAAGTACATTTTTGCTTTGTTTTAAACCAACTTCCTGTTAAACAACTATAAACACCTCATAGTCTGTGTTTTGCTGGAGGCAAACCTTTCATATGCCACACAAGATTTAATAGACCTCTATCCTGTAGCACCTCCTTCCCCACATCCATCTCATTTCCAGACAAGGCACCAAACTGATATAATCCTTTTTTTATGTCGAACTACTCTACACCACCATAAAAGCACTGAAATCCTCTGAAATAACCCAGGTGAGGGGGAGTTCAGACATAAAAAGTATTGAATATGGAACACATCCAGAAAACCTGATAAATGTTATACACTAACACATTTTCTTTGTTCCCATGTGAACAATTAGCCACATCTTATGAGCATGATGAATATGAATATGTTCTAGAGGAACTACTGCACAGCTCACTGTGACTCTCTTCTGTTATCTGACTGCCTCAGAGCTACTGTGGCTGCCTAGCTGGGGGGATTAAACCATGGGCAGCATTGTGATCCCATGGCAACTGGGGGTAAGATGATTTTAGCCACAGGGAGGACTCTGCTCACAGGCTGTGCAAGACACACAAGTCTTGTGCAAGACCTGGTGGGTCTCAGTCAACATTGGTGACTTCTCTGCTTCTCCGGAGACCATAGGCTCTGGGAGCTGACTTGGGTTGAGGTCTTCCCAGGTCCTTGTCTCTCAGAGCCTGCAGAACCCTTCCTAACCCCATCAGAAGCTGGAACAAAATTCCTTTAAATGGACTACTCCATTTCACCTCTCCACAGAATCAAAGAATCATCAAGCTTGGAAGAGATCTTTTAAGATCATGAAGTCCAGCTGTCAACCCAGCATTGCCACTGTAACCCCTAAACCCCATCACAAAGCACCAGAGTCAGATGTCTCTTAACTCCTCAGGGGTTTTGTTGCCTGTCATTCTACAGACTAGTCTGCCTTTGAATTTCTCACCCTCCTGAAGAACCTGTTCACTTCTCTTCCAGAAGATCCAGCACAAGAAAGCAGATACTCCTCTGTCTCTGAGCTAACACCTTGGAACAACAAGTGGATACAACTCTGACTCTCTTCAGTATAAGATAAAAATATCAAACCAAAGTGAGGAATGGATGGATTTGAAATTCCAGTAAGAAGATATCCCTTGTAGCTGTGTATTTTGCACTTAACTATCTGTTGCTGAGTTGTAGCCACTTCTGGAACAGGGAGTGAGCCCCACTGAGCAACCTGCCAGAGCAGGATAGAGGTGGAATAGAAAGTTTGAATAGAAACAATGAGACAAAACTTTTTATAGCAGCACAGAGAACTTTAAACCTTATTGAGCCTGTGCATCAGTGAACATATTGAGTCAGTTAACATTTAAGCTGCGTGATATTTGACATTACTTTTTCTAAACACACTTTTGAGGCTGGAGCCTAAAATTATGAGGGGTTTACACCAGAGGATCAGTTCTATGAGCCATTGCCCATTGTTACAGGAACTGCAGAATTTTACTTTTTTACACTTTCAACAACTACATGAACACAAACAGGAAACTTTCTGCTTTTTACACTTGCCATGAAAAAAGAAAGATGGTCAGAAAAATTCCCATGCCTGAAAGAAATCCTCAATAGACTTTGAAATGCACTTTTACTGTTTTGGCTATCTAAGGGTAGCTCTTCTGCAAATCCCACCTCAGTATATGGATAATTCTCTCTCTGGTGTTCATTCTTACTTTACATACTTTCAGAGGAGGTGGTCTCTGGATGTACAGGTCTCAACTAAGACTCAAAGCAAATCTTGTGTAAAACCCTGTGGATTAAAAGCTCTAATTTACTCTGAAAACATCTCAGGTCTTGCTGAGCAACTGAAGAACTGAAAATATGTCCAGGAAGATGCAGATGAAGCTGGCTGACTCAAGGCTACACCCTAGATTACAGCCATCATGTGGAACATGAAAAATGGTTTGATTAGAAGAAGCTGAGAAATTTTGCATCTAATACCCAGCAGAGAAGAAAAAGTTTCTCAAAAAGATTTGAGGAAAAAAGATCTCCATTCCAACCTTCTCTGTATAAAGCAGGGCTTTTTTTTTTTTACCCCTTGGGGAAAAAAATCAAAAAGTTGATTTTTTCTACACTTTTAAATTGTAGAACAATTCCCTAACAGGTAAAAAGCTGAAAAATCATCAGAAATTAATGGACAAAATGCTTTCTTTTGAAAGTAACATCATCGCTTTCATATAACACCAGTGGAGGTAATGCTACTTTAAAAGTGAAAAGCAGCACTTACCTTAGAAGGTCCTACTCTTAACTATTCTGTCAAAGATTTTATAATTATTTTTAAGTGGAAAAAATTGGGTAAAAATGACATTTTGCAAATGAGAGTATTAAAATAGTGTTCTAAGCAAGAAGAAAAAACACTTTTTCCTATAAAAACTCATTTCATCAAGCCATTATTACACCTCTTATTGTTAAAATTACATTTTGGACTTGTCAGGAGAGGAATTAGTTCTGTTTGCAGTATTAATACCCCCCACTGCAAATCATTTTTCTTCTGGAAAAAATGCATCAAGCATTAGACTAACCCCTGTGTTTCTTTCATAGCTCAGCACTATAGAGGCATAAAGTCAAAATTGGCCAATGATCCAACTCAAAGCCCATTAAAATCAATGAAAAGCTTTGCAGTAGGCTTCTAGTATGGGTTACCTCCCCTCTGACTACAAATGAAATTAATCTGTCAGGCAGCAATAATACAGTGATATAATTAACTTGCTTAGAATACAATCATTTTGACTTTCATTAAAAGTGATGAGTTTATTTCAATTATATTGCCAAGATGAATTTTGTTGTTGTTTGCTTGTGTGCTGTTGAAAAAGGAAAAAAATCCTTTTTTTAGTTCATTTCCCCCTGGACTGGGGATTGTTGCTGTAATGAAGTCCAACTTCCAGGGTCATGCTTGAGAATGTAGTGACAAATAGGGATATCTGTAGAACAGGGAAACAGCAGCCACTTTCTTACTGGGGCCAGAAGCATGCACATTTCACCCAAAAGTTAATGAGAACTCAATGCAATATTGATTCTGCCTGAACACCAATTCCAGTGGTAAACTGGTATTACAGTGAGAGATTGCACAAGTTTTCCAAAGAGAGGTGGGCTGGTGAGGGGGAAGCTTGGGCCCAGAGTCTGGAAAGACCATGGCTATGGGCACCTTTAATCTGAAAAACTCCCTGACAGGCAGGTTGCTGTCCTGTACCTCAGGATTTCATTGGGAGTTGGAAATTCAATAGCTCTCATTGACTTCTCAGTGCCGTGGTTGAACTGTGCCTTCTCTTGGGGCAAGAACTAGAATTGAGAAGCGACTGCCTCCTCTGCTGTAGTCCATCCCTTCTCAGCAGGATCTCAGGCCACTTCTGACTGTCTGCTTGTGACTTCTTTCCAGCCCACATCTCACCAGGGTCACAGGGAGGTGGAAGGATTTGCCCTTCGCCTGACTACACAATGCTTCTTGCCTGCAGATCTTAATGACAATTACAGAGGAGAGCTGCACCAAGCCACAGATGGGGGAAAAGAGCATTAAATAAAGATGAGAGTGAGTCAAGCAGAGCTATGAGAAACTTGGCAGGTTTGATTCCCACAGGTTCACAGAAGCATCTTCAGCTGCGATCCACTGAACAGCTGCCAAAGTCACAGGGGTGGTTCCAGCCTGGGCTATGGAGGAGGAGAGGCCACCTGGGTGTGAATTTCCCTTTTATTCCTTCCCTGCCACATTTTTATGAACATTAAGGTTTATATTGCTCTCCCCTTTCTTTTACTTTGCAATCTCTTACTTGAAAATATCAAAACAAAGTTTATAATTTTCAATAGAACACAGTAGTCCAGGATAGAATATAGCCAGCTTTGACAGGGGTCTAGATAGGTTTTGACTTCATAACCTAACAACAGATTTCTCTTTATTCTCTGAAAAATCAAAGGTGCGAGATGCCTGAAAGTATAAAGAGTACACAATATTAACAGTTGGAAAAAGAGTCAGATGTATCTTTAAGCATAAACATTGGCTACATAAGTAGAGCTCTAGTAAAGAATGAACTGCAGGGTGTGGGGAGGAATTTTCTTTGTGCTGATCTGAAAGAATTTAGAGAAATGGAACAAAGGAGGGAAAAGTTCATATATGTATTTTTAATCTGAGTGAACTTTCTTTTAACATTGTTAACAGTTATTTTAATATCAAAATCTAGCTTAATTTTTCATAGGGTAAAATTAACTTTTAGATGGCAAAGAAATAAACTAGAAAAGTTCCAGTCTGAGAAAGCTGACATAAGATGTTATCATGTCCCTGCCAGTTCTTTCCTGCCTCTTCCTCGCCCCCAAAAGATGCCATATGACACATTCAGTCAAACACCTTCAGCTGCTCTAGAAATCCATTTTTAGGCAAAAATTTCTATTCATCTGAGAGTGTTTGCCTAGGTCACCCAAATCTGGTATTGGATGTACAGTTCTGCTTTATTCTTCTAGACAGCAAGCTCCCCAGAACATGGACCAGCCCCCCAGTGCATTGCCAGTGCCTTACCACACCTCCAAAGGAAAAGTCAGTGTCCATTGCTTGGCAAGGTTTGCTTGGCTGTCTGGTACCCACAGAGCACTGAGATGTGTAACACACACTTCTAAAATAAAGGGACCAGAAACTGAGTATTAGTCCATTTTTGTAGGAGCCAGAAGAAAAAGTAGGATATTCTTCCCTGAAGCCATCAGGAAATCATGGCAGATTGCACTCTTCAGCTTCAGCCTCATGTTTGCAGGACCTGTCACTTACAGGTCTAATTTAAATAGCTCCTTGCTGTTTCTTGTACTTTCTGGTCCTCACTTTTAGTCCAACTCAGAAGGCAGCACTTACTCACATGTGCTGTTTTGCAGTGACCCCTCTTAAAAATGGAATAACAAGAGCTGGCAGAAGTGAGCAGAAAATACAGTGAGTGGGCAACAACACTCTTCTGCCCTGGTAGATACTTGTAAGAAGGGTGAAAGATACAGTTGACCTTTTAAACTCTGATTTAGATCTCTTCCGCTTAGGATTTCCACAGGCTCTTTCTCCATTCTGTGCAATGTTTAATGTATGTGATGGTTGGCAAAGAAACGCCTAGTTATATCTGACTTAGTATTCAGCAAATATCCAAAGGGCTGAATGCTACTCTAATTCCAACCTATTTGCCTCAAACTTCTCTGTGCACCAGCTTTCCTCTGTGACTGCTTTTTATGCCTTGGCATTATCTCAGATGTTATCCCGCCCCGTTCCCTCTGCTGCTGGTGGATTTGTTACCAGTTCAGTAGGTCAGTGAGAATTTTGCAGGGAGCAGCAGGCCCATGGACTTGTCTGGGGGGCTCAGTCTGAGGGGCACAGGGGTTTTCCCTGTGGAGCTTGGGCTCTCCAGTGCAAACAGCACTGGGCTTGCAGTTTGGGGCAAGGTGACTGAGGATGAAGGATGAAATATCCTGTCATTATTCTGCTCCAGGGCAAAGCCAGTGTCCATGGCAGAGTTGTGAGCAGAAGGTGCCTAGGGCTATGCAGCCACCTGCAGTGGGGCACTTCATGTGAAACATGCAGGTGAGAGGGGGCAGCATTTCATTCTGGACCTGTTTGGTGGTTAGAGGTACAAGATGAGCTTTCCCCAGACATGGCAAATACCACTTGGGGTTCTGTGTAGTTCTGAGTACAGCTTGAATGCTGTATAGGGAATCACTGTCCTTTCTCGAATCCATTTAGTCTGCTGTGATGGAATTTGTGTCTTTATTGTACTACCTTTGGGAAACCCCAAACAACACCTTTCCCCCAGTATTTATTGTGGTCAAGAGAAAGGGAAAGCTTAGGATAGAGGAACTACCTGTTCTCCCCCCTGCTCTCTGGCACCTTTTTCAGCTCATGTTTTCATGGGGAACTGGGAGAGGCAGAGATCCCCTTTACACCTAGTACCTGTCAGAGGCTGGTATGGATGGATTTGATTCCTCAGCACTGCAGCCACCTGTGCTGTGGCAATGTGCAGTTAAAGACAGGAACATCGTCAGGAGCTGTCTCTTGCTCCCAGCTCAGGATTAATGTCTGATAGGATTGCATCCTCACTGCTTTCAAGTCATCAGCTCCTGTCAGCTCTCATGGGCATCTTGGGGCTTTGTTGCTTCCTCATGTTTGAGGCCTTTAGGATTTGAGGAAGAAGCTCAGAAATTATGTCCTTTATTCAAAATCCTTCTTATCCAATTCATTAAATATTATGTTTTTTTAAAAAGACTGTCAGGAAAATAATCCCACTGACATGAACTCTTCAGGCCAAGTGCTAAAATTAAGTAATGACGTGAGCAATACTGAAATGGAGAGTATATTGGTTTCCTTGCATAACAGACTTATCTAGGTGTATTAATTCACCATTCAGACACTCCTCTCTAGTATGCCCTGGGTGACCTCTTCCTCAGCTAAGTTGCATTTAACTAAAATTCTTGAAAAGAACATGCAGGGGAGGCAATTTCCCACCAATGACTCCAACTCAGCACCACAGAACACATTAGCATCCCACCATTGTTTTCAAACACAAATTGTTCCATTTTCCAAGTCTGACAGATGAGCAGACAAAGCATGAAGCTTTTGCTGAAAAACAGTGAAAATCATTAAGTGAAATTTGGGGTTAGTTTCTTTCTGGGAAAATCCATGCAAAGCGTTATTTAGTATTTTGTAACATTAATCTGCCTTTGTGTACAGGCTGCAGGGCAGGTTTAGCTCCAGGTGCTCGGTGGCTCCTCCTGGGCCATACCTGGCAGCCAGCCCACCTTCTCTGAAGCCCTGACTTGGCCAGGGCTGCTATGGGCTGGAAATTTCATGTTTTCCACTCAGCTTTATTTTCTAGGCAATTATTTTCTACTTCAGCGTCAGAGTTCTTTGCTTAAATTAAAATTAAGAAGACATGTTTAAATCTCTTCCACACTTTCCTTTTTAAAGGAAAAATCCTGCTGTGGTTTACTGGATGCTGTAAACCACAAATTTCTGGCTGGGAAACCTATGGCTGTATTGAAGACAATGGTAGCTGAGGTTTTCTGGGAAGGGAGCCTGTCTTGTTTCAATGCAGCTCATACTTTAAGAGTGCTTGCCACCTTCCGGTTTTGGTAAGGATAACAAGTGTTTAACTGTGGCATATTGAGGAAATCAAGTGTAAAAATGCTGATCCTGGTCCTAACTCCCCTGCAACAGATGAGAGATTTGCAAGATGTCATAATGCTGATTGGAGAGTTTTGAATTGAAAGGATGGGTTTAGATATTTTTTTTAGTTTTTGTTTTTCTTTTTGGTTTTTTTTTTTTTTTTTTTTTTTTTTTTTTTTTTTTTTTAAAATTTAAAAATGAAATTTTTTTTTTTTTTT